>NC_053022.1:291049160-291061552 GCF_003073215.2 Triticum urartu
TGGTGTTATGCTTGACCATAGCTGTACTTGGCGATCTCACCGGAGGAGGAGGAGGGAGACGCCTCTGATTGAAGCATTTGTTGGCATAGTGGCCCTTCTGTTGGCACTTGTTGCACGTGACCTCTGAAAGCGGACGGTGATACGGAGCACTCGATCTTGGAGCTTGAGACGAAGTCTTGTTCTGAAAGCCAGTGTTGGGTGGGTGGGAAGATCCACTGCCACCTTTGCTCTTCTGCTGATACGGCTGATGGAACGGAGGAGGAGGAAGCCAATACTTCTGCTGCTTGGCCACTTGAGTAGAGGAAGGAGTAGCGTCTCTGACTTGCTTTTTGGAAGCATCACATCTCAGTTGAGTAGCCTCTTGCTTCAATGCCATGTTGTAGAACTCATCGTACCTCAAGGGCTCAAAGAGAACAAGAGCTAGCTGAATTCTTCTCTGAGACCACCCCTGAACTGGTATATCATGCTCTTCTCATCAGGGACGTCCTGCTTGGCAAAGCGGGCGAGCTTCTGAAACAACTTGTTGTAGTCATAGACAGACAAAGAGCCTTGCTTCAGGTTGCGGAATTCCTCACGCTTGCTTTCAACCACACTCTGAGGAATATGATGAGCTCTGAAATCTTGATGGAATTCATCCAGGTAATCGCACGGCCTCCTCTGGAATCCTTGTACTGCTGGAACCATTCTGCAGCTTGATCTTTGAGTTGGAAGGAAGCGAACTTGACAAAGTCCTCAGGCCTGACGTTACTGCACTCGAAATGCTTGCACAGATCCACAAGCCAATCGTCAGCATCGGTTGCCTCAACACAATTGCTGAAAGTCTTTGGCCCGTTAGCAAGGAACTGGTTGAGTGTAGCAAAGTGATTCTGATTGTTGCCTTGTCCCTTGGTTGCCTTGATTGCGCTCTTGAAGAATTTGCATGATCAACTGTGTGTTTGCATTGGTTGCGGCCATCACAGCTTGCCATGCCTCCGGAGGAGGTGGAGGTGGTGGCGGATTTGATTCTAATTCTGATTGGTGCTCTTAGCGGGAGCCATCCTGAAGAGGTTGACCACCGTTAGCATATAGACAGATAAATGAAGCTCAATCCAACGGAATGAAAATTGCAACATAAAGTCTTCACATCCGAACAAAATGAACGAATGCATTCCTCTTGAAATGGTCACATATCCATAAATTGAGAAGCCACTTAGAATTTAGGTAGAGAAATAAATCAGCAAGGTACGGATCAAGAACGAATAATCGGTAAGAAATACCAATCTCAAACCAAATATCCGTGGAAGAAGAACTAGAGCTACTGGAATTTCCACCTATGAAACTCCCGAACCTTTCCGGTTATGCAATCAGGTGTTGGGGATACAGGGAAGTATAAAATCTCACCCAAATCTAGCAAATCCTACATCCAGCTGTATCCATCCTTCAACACATAACCGAGAAAAACTTCGGAAACCATCTACCTTCAACCTTTGAAAAGCATTCCGTTATACAAGTATGGCGATACTCCCGAACTCCGCCCCAGTACTGGGTGGCGTCGAGGTTATTCTCACCAACGAACTGCCATAAAAAGAGATTTTTCGATGTCGGCGTACTAAACTCAGGTATTCAGAACTGCAACGATAAAATTAGATGACAACACCTCAGAGCTCAACTCCCCGGCACCTTCCACAAAACCCCTGACAGGAGGCACCAAGACAATGTTCTCGTCATAAAACCATCGGAACGATTCCAAGATACCCGCGTGATCCTAAATTTTTTTAGTGAAATTTGAGAAGAGAAGAGTCAAAACTCTACGTCAGGATGCCTTACCAGAGCGATGAGGAGACTGGGAAGTAAAAAGAATTCCTAAACTCTCCGATATATAATTCCTAAATGACTCAAAACATTTTTCTAGACACAACTCGGCTGCTAAAAATCAAGCAATGGGGCTCCTAAGGTCGGGGAAGGCTCTGATTACCAACTTGTAACCCTCGATGCGGCTATAGCTCCCACGTGTCGAGGCACGACTTAGAGACATAACCGCATTGAAAGCAATGTCGCAAGTTAGGCAATCATCACAACATCCCATGTAATATAGATAATAAAAGGGGAGATACATAGTTGGCTTACACTCGCCACGTCAATCAAAGTACATAAATAGCATTACAACATTCAAACACTCATGGCCCGACTACGGCGCCAAAATAAAAGATAACCCAACATGCGACACGGTCCCGATCACCCCAACTGGGCACCACTACTGATCATCAGGGAAAGACACGTAGTATCGTTGAGAGTCCTCGTCGAACTCCCACTTGAGCTCAAGCGCGTCATCAGGAACGGAATCATCAGGCCCTGCATCTGTTTGGAAGTAATCTGTGAGCCACAGGGACTCAGCAATCTCGCACCCTCGCGATCAAGACTATTTAAGCTTATGGGTAAGGCAAGGTAAATATGTGGAGCTGCAGCAAGCGACTAGCATATATGGTGGCTAACCTGTTCGCAAAAGAGAGCAAGAAAAGAGGGCAAAGCGCGAATGAGTAACTAGGGCAACCTGCGGCAAGCATTACTCCAACACCGTGTTCACTTCCCGGACTCCGCCGAGAAGAGACCATCACGGTAACTCACACTGTTGATTCATTTTAATTAAATTAAGGTTCAAGTTATCTACAACCGGACATTAACAAATTCCCATCTGCCCATAACCGCGGGCACGGCTTTCGAAAGTTCAAATCCCTGCAGGGGAGTCCCAACTTAGCCCATGACAAGCTCTCACGGTCAACGAAGGAATAGACCTCCTCCCGAGACGTTTCCGATCAGACTCGGTATCCCGGTTCTTCAAGACAACTTCGACAGGTAAAAAAACCAGCAACACCACCATGTGCCGACAAATCCCGATAGGAGCTGCACATATCTCGTTCTCAGGGCACACTCAGATGACAGACGTCGGGTAGGCCAGCCCAGAGTTGCCCCTGGTAGCGCCCGGACATCGGTTGGACCAACACTCAGAGGAGCACTGGCCCGGGGGGGTTAAATAAGATGACCCTCGGGCTCCGGAAACCCAAGGGAAAAGGCTAGGTGGAATGGTAAAACCAAGGTTGGGCATTGCTGGAAAAGCTTTAATCAAGGCGAACTATCAAGGGGTTCCCATTATAACCCAACCGCGTAAGGAACGCAAAATCCGGGAACATAACACCGATATGACGGAAACTAGGGCGGCAAGAGTGGAACAAAACACTAGGCGAGAGGCCGAGCCTTCCACCCTTTACCAAGTATATAGATGCATTAAAATAACATGGCAATATAATGATATCCCAACAAGTAAATAATGTTCCAACAAGGAACGGCCTCCAATCTTCACCTGCAACTAGCAACGCTATAAGAGGGGCTGAGCAAAGCGGTAACATAGCCAATCAACGGTTTGCTAGGACATGGTGGGTTAGAGGTTTGACATGGCAATTTGGGAGGCATGATAAGCAAGTGGTAGGCATCGTAGCATAGGCATAGCAAAAGAGCGAGCATCTAGCAAAGCAAAGATAGTAGTGATTTCGAGGGTATGATCATCTTGCCTGCAAAGTTGTCAGAGTTGACTGGATCCTCGAAAGCAAACTCAACGGGCTCCTCGTTAGCGAACTCGTCTCCCGGCTCTACCCAAACAAGACAAACAAGCAACAAGGACACAATCAACCACGTGCAAGCTCAAACAACATGATAAGCAAACATGGTATGCTATGCGGGATGCAATGCGGGATGCATATGCAAGATATGACATGAAATGCATGGACCTGGCCTCAACTTGGAAAACCAAGTGTGTCACTGGAAAGATGGGATGAAATCGCTTGAAAACGATATAAAGAACGCCGGAATCGGAGTTACGGTTTGAATGGCAAGCGATTCTATCATAGACACCGGTCTGCGACTATTCCTTGTACAGCAATAGGCATCTAAATGCAACAGCAGCTAATATGGAACATGCTACAGCACCCAAAAATGAAAACAAAACTATCATGGGCAGGAATCCATGCATTTATTCATTGTGATCTTAAACAAAGTCTAGCACTGAGCTTACGGCCATCGTCCCTTACACCAGGTTCAAACCCAAGCAATTGCCAAAGCATGCACTTGTGTGGTAAACCAGATCTCCGACTAAGTGAAAATTAACACTTGGTCTGGAATCTCAGATAGATACCACACTCTTCTGGAGCATGAAAACAAGAATGCTACAGGACCTGAACATGGCAAAGTAAAGCATGGCATGGAGCTACTCAAAGCGATCTTAACAAAAGTCCCTTAGTGACCTTGAGCCAAAAGGGATCAGAAAATACAATTTGCAAGCATGTGAACATGGCAAAAACATAATCAGATCACAGACTTAGTGAAAACTGGAGCATGCTGAAACAGATATCAAGTAGGCATGTTTACGAGCTCGATGCACTCACTACAGAGCATAGTCATGACAATCTAAGCATACACCCATCAAGAATACACAAAATACAAGCTAGACATGGCAAGAACAATAACATAGCTATGCACGGATCAACTACAACATCATCGGCAAAATCGCTAACAAGTAGACAATCTGCCCAGATTCACGAAATAGACAAAAGTAGAGCTCGATTGACTCAAGCTAGGGTGCTCCATAATTGCAAACAAAGACATGGATGGATAGAGCACTACAAGATAAAACATCCTTACTTGATCATCCTCAAAAGAGGCACGGATCACTAGGAAACAACATGAACATATGGCCATATGAGATAACAGCTCAAGGACTTAGTGGAAATGCTAAGTCCTGAAATCAGCATTAACAAATGCCTCACTTTGCAAGCTTGTGCTAGTCACCACACACATCACAAAAATACATGGGTTGCACCTCTGGAAAGATGGCAAAACCCTTAACAAAACATATGTAGAGCTCAGGGGCATATCATGCACACAATAATCATGGCAAAAATGACAAATATCTAAATGGAGCAGCAGATCTGACAATTATCTCAAGTAGCACTCTTCTAACAGCATTTCGGGCATCAAGATGAACTCAAATGAAAATGATGCAATGGATGAAATGATGTACTCTCTGAGACGAACATTTTGATATGCTATATGCTCAAACGGAGTTACGATGAGGAGTTACATGGATGAACATGAGCAATGAATATGGGTTTCGGGCAGAATCAACCAGATTTTAGATCCTAGATCTGGCAACTCGAGGTTCGCCGGAATCGGAGTGAGTTCGCCTGGAGTAGCTCGAGGATGGGGATGGAGTGACGTCGGGAGGGGAAGAGAGTGGTTGGTGGTGGGGGGTAGCGTGAAAAGTCTGGCTGGGGTTCCCGGGCGCCGAACGCGACTGGGTCGGGGAGGTGGTGCGCGGCGATATGGCCGGATGGGAGCGGAGGAGGGAGGGGGCGGGGGCTTCTGTGAAATGATCTGGTAGGGTGAAATGTTCCATGAGAGTTTCCCAAAGCAGACTTTTTTGTCGTCTGTCATCGACAAAAGTAAGATCTGACGTGGCTTTGCTGGCTCTCTCCATTCTTGAAGGGAGATCGGGAGTTGGTCCTTCACAAGAACTCCGCACTGACGAATGAACTTGTCCGCAATCTTCTTAGGCGCTAATGGTTCGCCATTAGGTCTGATGGCCTCGATATTGTACTTTACGCCCTCCTTCAACTTTTTGTTCGGGCCTCATTTCCGTCCTGTTGCCTGAAGATTTGCTCGATCCGGATGGCTGAAAGAAGAAAGATCGATTCGTTAATATATCTTCAAGTCATTTAAAACATGTGATGATCACCAGATGCCTGCTTATATAAATATATATACCTCGCCGGTCTTTGTTGTTTCAAGATCAACATTTTCTTCGTCATGTTCATAGTTCATGACTTCATCAATTCGTGTCGTCGCGATCGAATATCATATCACCCTCCCCGGTGTTGTTTAGATATTCGGAGCCGTCATAATCTTCTTCATTCTGATCATCATCTGGCCCGCGAGGATTGCGTATGATATTGAACAGGGCCTCTTCTCCCTCTCTGCCGGTATTGTCCGCCATAGGTTTTGTTTAACTAATCCAAAAGAAATATATTCAAATTACAATGCATGGATGCAATCAATTAATAAGGAAAAACTGAATCAATCATAGTACATAATAAGCATCATCGAATATAATCTCGAATACGTCGTCTCGAATAATAGATATAATCTCGAATACATCGTCTCGAATAATATATAATCTCGAATACATCGTCTCGAATAATATATATATCGAATACATCACTAGCTAGCTAAGCTAAAGATCGATGAATACTAGAGTAGTAATCTAGGCGGTGGACAACCAAAGTGAAGGAACCATCACTGGATCATAGCTCGGGTGATCTCCGCCGATAGAAAGATAATGATGAGGTGCGCGCAATGAGCCAGTATTGTGAGAATGCACTGGACTGTCCAAATGTAGTCAAGTCTCGAATTGGCTAACTGACCATACCGGAAGCCGACAGCTGCTCGTACCTCGGCACTATACACCATGAAACAACACCATTACGACGAAGCGACCAGCTCTGTCGGCGGGCTGGCTCTCACCTCTCTACTACGCGGAAAAGTGGCTCCACATATCGGCAGATACTAGGCCACCCTAAAGGATTGATGTAGTGTCCGACTAATCGAAACACCATCACGCCCGGTGAGGTGGTATCTGGAATCACTCAACCCACGCGAGTCAGCCGCCTTTACTGAACTCTATGCGCTGCTAACCGTCTAATTCTATCCGTCCTATAAGACCGTTAAGCGACGCCCCTGAAGAGTAGCACCTCCACAGTGATCTCTGCCAGCGCAGCCCAGTGGACATGGGTCCTCTGAAGCAGGACGTCGTCGCGAACGGGTCGACGGCGAGGATGCGGGCCGGGCATCGTCGACAACAAATACTATATGCCGCAAAAGTAAAGTAACATTTTTTAAATGATGGATTGTGATTTCATATATGCAAATTCTAAATTTTATAACTAAAACTAACATTTCTAATATTTCTATAACTAAAACTAACATTTCTAATATTTCTATAAAACTAACATTTCTATATTTCTATATAACTAACATTTCTAATATTTCATAACTAACATTTCTATATAACTAAACATTTCTAATAATTCTATAACTAAAAAACAGAAAAGATTGTGTGTGTGTGTGTGTACATGCGTGGGCAGGAGCTCACCGGCGAGGCGCGACGACGGGGGGCGGCGACGGGGAACGGAGACGGAGACGGCGACGGGGACGGGCGACGGGCCGGGCGGGGACGACGGGGAGGACGGGCGGGCGCGGCGCGGCGCGGGGACGACGGGCGGACGGCGACGACGCGGCGACGGGGACGACGGACGACGGCGAGGGCGGCTGCGACGGGGCAGAGAAAGAAGCAAGGGAGAGATGAGAAACTGACAATTTTTTTGAAGTGTTTTCTTATATAGAACAACCTTTAGTACCGGTTGGAGCCACCAACCGGTACTAAAGGTCTGTTTTGGCCAGGCCAAGCGGCGGGAACGGCACCCCTTTAGTACCGGGTGGTGGCTCCAACCGGTACTAAAGACCCCCCCTTTAGTACCGGTTTGAGCCACCACCCGGTACTAAAGCGCTGGGGTCGGGCTGTGCGCAGGTGCGCGTGCAAATGTTTAGTCCCACCTCGCTAGCCGAGGGGCGTCCGCACTGGTTTATAAGCCCCAGTGCGGTAGCTCCCTCGAGCTCCTCTCCAAAGCAGGCCTACTGGCCTAAATGTTCTGTGCCTGCTGTGGGCCTACTGGGCCTTTGCGGGCCTGCATCCTGGCACAACAGGTTGGGTTTCTAGTCGTATGCAGGCCGCTGTGGCGCAGTAGGTGGGCTTTTTTCTTATTTTTGCTTTATTTATTTTTGTTTTATTTATTTTTGAGTTGTTTTTTGCTGTATTTAGAGTTTCTTTGTGAATATTTTTGCTTTAGGTACAAAAAATTACAAACTTTCTGTTAGTACCGGTAGTTTACAAATTTGAATAGTTTAAATTTTGAATTATTTGAAATTTGTGTGAATCACTAGTTTGTGAATAACTTAACTTTGAAAATAGATTTTCAGTGATTCTTTTTTTTATGTTTAATATTAGTGTGTTTTATCATTATATTCAATTTGGTAATGCTTAGGTTATTTAAAAAATGAAATGCCTTTGTAACGGATGAGTTTTCGTCCGAAACCCTGATACTTCGAAAGAGATTGTCCATTTTGTACACGAAGTGCATCCAGTTTTTGCGTAACCCTCTCTACTTTTTTGCACATGCTATGTGGGTGAAATTATGATATCATGCCAACTTTTCAATTTCAGGGTCATTTAGCTGAAAAAATTAGTAAATGCATGAAAGAATTTGCTTGCACATAAAATTTCTTCGCGTTTCAAATGCCAAAACACATAACTAGCTACCCTAACTATTACAGAGATTCCCTCCTGGGTGTGAAACACAGAAGAAAGTGATGATAGTGAAGCCGATCACATCCCAGATCTTTGGGTGTGAAACTTTTTCTTCGCGTGTGTCCCTTTGCGCCGTAGCCATGGAAAATCTTCATCATTTAACTGGATGCTCGGGTCAATATTCACTGTGAATGGAGCAATTTCATCAAACTTTTCATAATCTCCTGACATGTCTGTCTTGTCATCCACTCCCATGATGTTTCTCTTCCCAGAAAGAACTATGTGCCGCTTTGGCTCATCGTACGATGCATTCGCTTCCTTATCTTTTCTTTTTCGGCTTGGTAGACATGTCCTTCACATAGAAAACCTGTGCCACATCATTGGCTAGGACGAATGGTTCGTCTGCATACGCAAGATTGTTGAGATCCACTGTTGTCATTCCGTACTGCGGGTCTTCCGTTACCCCGCCTCGTGTCATATTGACCCATTTGCACCGAAACAAAGGGACCTTCAAACCACGTCGATAGTCAAGTTCCCATATGTCCTGTATATAACCATAATATGTTTCCTTTCCCGTCTTGGTTTCTGCATCAAAGCGGACACCACTGTTTTGGTTGGTGCTCTTCTTATCTTGGGCGATCGTGTAAAATGTATTACCATTTATCTCGTACCCTTTGAAAGTCATTATATTCGAAGATGGTAACTGGGACAACAAGTACAGGTCATCTTCAATAGAGGCGTCATGCATGGTACGTGTCTGCAACCAGCTGGCGAAACTCCTGGTTTGTTCACGTGTAATCCAGATCAGACCGCTCGGGTGTTTGGAGCGTAGCAAATTCTTGTGTTCATCCATATACGGAGCCACCAAGGCGGAATTCTGTAGAACTGTGTAGTGTGCTTCAGTGAGAGAATGTCCGTCCATACATATTATTTGTTCCCCTCCTAGCGTGCCTTTTCCATCCAGTCTGCCCTTATGCCGCGATTCAGGAACACCAATCGGCTTAAGGTCAGGAATAAAGTCAATACAAAACTCAATGACCTCCTCATTTTCATGGCCCTTGGAGATGCTTCCTTCTGGCCTAGCACGGTTATGAACATATTTCTTTAAGACTCCCATGAACCTCTCAAAGGGGAACATATTGTGTAGAAATACAGGACCCAAAACGTTAATCTCTTCGCATAGGTGAACTAGGACGTGCGTCATGATGTTGAAGAAGGATGGTGGGAACACCAACTCGAAACTGACAAGACATTGCTCATTTGGGGAACGTTGCAGAAAACAAAAATTTCCTACTCGGTTTCACCAAGATCATCTAGGAGTTCATCTAGCAACGAGTCATTCGGATGCATCTACATACCTTTGTAGATCGCGCACGGAAGCGTTCAAAGAACGGTGATGATGTAGTCGAACACGACGTGATCCAAATCACCGATGACCAAGCGCCGAACGGACGGCACCTCCGCGTTCAACACACGTACGGGACGGGAGACGTCTCCTCCTTCTTGATCCAGCAAGGGGGAAGGAGAGGTTGGTGAAGATCCAGCAGCACGACGGCGTGGTGGTGGATGCAGGGCGTCACAGTAGCAGGGCTTCGCCTATACTACGAGAGAGAGACGTAACGGGGAGAGAGGGAGGCGCCAGGGGCTGGTGTATGAAGCCTCCTCTCCCCCACTATATATAGGAGGGCCAAGGGGGGGTGCGCGCCTAGGAGATCCAATCTCCTAGGGTGGGGCGGCGGCCAAGGGGGGTTTCCCTTCCCCCCAAGGCACCTAGGAGGTGCCTTCCCCTCCTAGGACTCTTCCCCTTGAAACCCTAGCATGGGCCTCTTGGGCTGGTGCCCTTGGCCCATGTAGGCCAAGGCGCACCCCCTACAGCCCATGTGGCCCCCCGGGACAGGTGGCCCACCCGGTGGACCCCCGGGACCCTTCCGGTGGTCCCGGTACAATACCGGTGACCCCGAAACTTGTCCCGATGGCCGAAACAGCACTTCCTATATATAATTCTTTACCTCCGGACCATTCCGAACTCCTCGTGACGTCCGGGATCTCATCCGGGACTCCGAACAACATTCGGGTTACTGCATATACATATCCCTACAACCCTAGCGTCACCGAACCTTAAGTGTGTAGACCCTACGGGTTCGGGAGATATGTAGACATGACCGAGACGACTCTCCGGTCAATAACCAACAGCGGGATCTGGATACCCATGTTGGCTCCCACATGCTCCACGATGATCTCATCGGATGAACCACGATGTCAAGGATTCAATCAACCCCGTATGCAATTCCCTTTGTCAATCGATATGTTACTTGCCCGAGATTCGATCGTCGGTATCCCAATACCTCGTTCAATCTCGTTACCGGCAAGTCACTTTACTCGTACCGTAATGCATGATCCCGTGACCAGACACTTGGTCACTTTGAGCTCATTATGATGATGCATTACCGAGTGGGCCCAGTGATACCTCTCCGTCATACGGAGTGACAAATCCCAGTCTTGATCCATGTCAACCCAACAGACACTTTCGGAGATACCCGTAGTAGACCTTTATAGTCACCCAGTTACGTTGTGACGTTTGGTATACCCAAAGCACTCCTACGTATCCGGGAGTTACATGATCTCATGGTCTAAGGAAAAGATACTTGACATTGGAAAAGGTCTAGCAAACGAACTACACGATCTTGCGCTATGCTTAGGATTGGGTCTTGTCCATCACATCATTCTCCTAATGATGTGATCCCGTTATCAATGACATCCAATGTCCATAGCCAGGAAACCATGACTATCTGTTGATCAACGAGCTAGTCAACTAGAGGCTTACTAGGGACATGATGGTGTCTGTTATTCACACATGTATTACGAATTTCCGGATAATACAATTATAGCATGAATAAAGACAATTATCATGAACAAAGAAATATAATAATAATGCTTTTATTATTGCCTCTAGGGCATATTTCCAACAATTGCACCAAATCATTCTATAACCTTGGTATGATTTATGGATCGATTACCTTCTGAGAGATTGCATTGAGGAATGCACATAGCTTCACAATGGCTAATCGAACATTTTCCGGTAGAAGCCCCCTCAATGCAACCGGAAGCAGTTGCGTCATAATCACGTGGCAGTCATGAGACTTTAGGTTCTGGAACTTTTTCTCTGCCATGTTTATTATTCCCTTTATATTCGACGAGAAGCCAGACGGTACCTTAATACTGAGCAGGCATTCAAAGAAGATTTCCTTCTCTTCTTTGGTAAGAGCGTAGCTTGCATGACCCTGATGTATGCCGTCTTTTCCGTGCATACGTTGCTGGTCCTCCCGTGCCTCAGGTGTATCTTTTGTCTTCCCATACACGCCCAAGAAGCCAAGCAGGGTCACACAAAGATTCTTCGTCACGTGCATCACGTCGATTGCGGAGCGGACCTCTAGGTCTTTCCAATACATCAGGTCCCAAAATATAGATTTCTTCTTCCACATGGGTGTGCGTCCGTCAGCATCATTCGGAACAGGTTGTCCACCAGGACCCTTTCCAAAGACCACCTTCAAATCCTTGACCGTATCATGTACATCAGCACCAGTACAATGGTGAGGCTTCGTCCGGTGATCCGCCTCACCTTTGAAATTCTTGCCTTTCTTTCTTACGGGATGCCTGCTCGGAAGAAATCAACGATGTCCCTGGTACACATTCTTCTTACAATTAGCCAAATATATACTATCGGTATGTCCAAACAGTGCGTGCATGCGCGGTATCCCTTGTTTGTCTGTCCTGAAAGGTTACTGAGAGCAGGCCAATCATTGATGGTCACGAACAGCAATGCCTTTAGGTCAAATTCTTCCCCCATGTGCTCATCCCACGCACGTACACATGTTCCATTCCACAGTTGTAAGAGTTCTTCAACTAATGGCCTTAGGTACACATCAATGTCGTTGCCGGGTTGCTTAGGGCCTTGGATGAGCACTGGCATCATAATGAACTTCCGCTTCATGCGAGCACTGCC
>NC_053022.1:291062552-291076078 GCF_003073215.2 Triticum urartu
TCTGTCAATGACCGCATCATCTGGGGGATTAACTCCCAGCTGAGACAAGTGGTTATGCAACCCAGACATAGTGAGTATGTGCTCACTGACAGAACTATTTTCCTCCATCTTACAGCTGAAGAATTTATCGGAGACTTCATATCTCTCGATCCGGGCATGAGCTTGAAAAACCATTTTCAGCTCTTCGAACATCTCGTATGCTCCATGTCTCTCAAAACGCTTTTGGAGCCCCGGCTCTAAGCTGTAAAGCATGCCGCACTGAACGAGGGAGTAGTCGTCAACACGTGTCTGCCAAGCGTTCATAACGTCTTGGTTCTGTGGGACGGGTGGATCACCTAGCGGTGCTTGTAGGACATAATCTTTCTTGGCAGCTATGAGGATGATCCTCAGTTTCCGGACCCAGTCCGTATAGTTGCTGCCATCGTCTTTCAGCTTGGTTTTCTCTAGGAACGCGTTGAAGTTGAGGACTACGTGGGCCATTTGATCTACAAGACATAGTGTAAAATATTTTAGACTAAGTTCATGATAATTAAGTTCATCTAATCAAATTATTAATGAACTCCCACTTAGATTAGACATCCCTCTAGTCATCTAAGTATTACATGATCCGAGTTAACTAGGCCGTGTCCGATCATCACGTGAGATGGACTAGTCAACGTCGGTGAACATCTTCATGTTGATCGTATCTTCTATACGACTCATGCTCGACCTTTCGGTCTTCTGTGTTCCGAGGCCATGTCTGTACATGCTAGGCTCGTCAACACCCGTTGTATGTGAACGTAAGGATCCATCACACCCGATCATCACGGCGTGCTTAGAAACGACGAACTTTAGGAACGGTGCACAGTTAGGGGAGAACACTTCTTGAAATTGTTATGAGGGATCATCTTATTTACTACCGTCGTTCTAAGTAAACAAGATGCAAAAACATGATAAACATCACATGCAATCAAATAATAAACGTGACATGATATGGCCAATATCACATAGCTCCTTTGATCTCCATCTTGGGGCTCCATGATCATCTTGTCACCAGCTTGACACCATGATCTCCATCATCATGATCTCCATCATCGTGTCTCCATGAAGTTGCTCGCCAACTATTACTTCTAATACTATGGCTAACGCGTTTAGCAATAAAGTAAAGTAATTTACATGGCGTTTCTCAATGACACGCAGGTCATATAAAAGAATAAAGACAACTCCTATGGCTCCTGCCGGTTGTCATACTCATCGACATGCAAGTCGTGATTCCTATTACAATAGCATGAACATCTCATACATCTCATATAGATCATTCATCATTCATCACAACTTTGGCCATATCATATCACAAACCACTTGCTGCAAAAACAAGTTAGACGTCCTCTAATTGTTGTTGCAAGTTTTACGTGGCTGAATTAGGGTTCTAGCAAGAACGTCTTCTTACCTACGTTAAAGCCACAACGTGATTTGTCAACTTCTATTTACCCTTCATAAGGACCCTGTTCATCGAATCCGCTCCAACTAAAGTGGGAGAGACAGACACCCGCCAGCCACCTTATGCAACTAGTGCATGTTAGTCGGTGGAACCGGTCTCACGTAAGCGTACGTGTAAGGTTGGTCCGGGCCGCTTCATCCCACAATACCGCTGAAGCAAGAAAAGACTAGTAACGGCAAGAAAGTTGACAAATCTACGCCCACAACTAATTGTGTTCTACTCGCGCAAGAAGAACTACGCATAGACCTAGCTCATGATGCCACTGTTGGGGAACGTTGCAGAAAACAAAAAATTTCCTACTCGTTTCACCAAGATCATCTAGGAGTTCATCTAGCAACGAGTCATTGGATGCATCTACATACCTTTGTAGATCGCGCACGGAAGCGTTCAAAAGAACGGTGATGATGTAGTCGAACACGACGTGATCCAAATCACCGATGACCAAGCGCCGAACGGACGGCACCTCCGCGTTCAACACACGTACGGGACGGGAGACGTCTCCTCCTTCTTGATCCAGCAAGGGGAAGGAGAGGTTGATGAAGATCCAGCAGCACGACGGCGTGGTGGTGGATGCAGGGCGTCACAGTAGCAGGGCTTCGCCTATACTACGCGAGAGAGACGTAACGGGGAGAGAGGGAGGCGCCAGGGGCTGGTGTATGAAGTCCCTCCTCTCCCCCACTATATATAGGAGGGCCAAGGGGGGGTGGTGCGCAGCCTAGGAGATCTGATCTCCTAGGTGCGGCGGCCAGGGGGAGGATTCCCTCCCCCCCAAGGCACCCTAGAGGTGCCTTCCACCACTTGGACTCCTCCCCCATGGAAACCCTAGGCGCATGGGCCTAGTAGGGCTGGTGCCCTTGGCCCATGTAGGCCAAGGCGCACCCCCTACAGCCCATGTGGCCCCCCGGGACAGGTGGCCCCACCCGGTGGGCCCCCGGGACCCCTCCGGTGGTCCCGGTACAATACCGATAACCCCGAAACTTGTCCCGATGGCCGAAACAGCACTTCCTATATATAATTCTTTACCTCCGGACCATTCCGGAACTCCTCGTGACGTCCGGGATCTCATCCGGGATTCCGAACAACATTCGGGTTACTGCATATACATATCTTCACAACCCTAGCGTCACCGAACCTTAAGTGTGTAGACCCTACGGGTTCGGGAGACAAGCAGACGTGACCGAGACGACTCTCCGGTCAATAACCAACGGCGGGATCTGGATACCCATGTTGGCTCCCACATGCTCCTCGATGATCTCATCGGATGAACCACGATGTCGAGGATTCAAGCAACCCGTATGCAATTCCTTTGTCAATCGATATGTTACTTGCGAGATTCGATCGTCGGTATCCCATACCTCGTTCAATCTCGTTACCGGCAAGTCACTTTAACTCCGTACCGTAATGCATGAATCCCGTGACCAAGAACAACTTGGTCACTTTGAAGCTCATTAATGGATGATGCATTACCGAGTGGCCCAGTGATACCTCTCCGTCATACGGAGTTGAACAAATCCCAGTCTTGATCCGTGCAACCCAACAGACACTTTCGGAGATACCCGTAGTATACCTTTATAGTCACCCAGTTACGTTGTGACGTTTGGTATACCCAAAGCACTCCTACGGTATCCGGGAGTTACACGATCTCATGGTCTAAGGAAAAGATACTTTGACATTGAAAACTCTAGCAAACGAACTATACGATCTTGTGCTATGTTTAGGATTGGGTCTTGTCCATCACATCATTCTCCTAATGATGTGATCTCGTTATCAATGACATCTAATGTCCATAGTCAGGAAACCATGACTATCTGTTGATCAACGAGCTAGTCAACTAGAGGCTTACTAGGGACATGTTGGTGTCTGTTATTCACACATGTATTACGATTTCCGGATAACACAATTATAGCATGAATAAAGACAATTATCATGAACAGGAAATATAATAATAATGCTTTTATTATTGCCTCTAGGGCATATTTCCAACAGAAACTGTCATCGTAACGTTAAGCGTGCGGACCCTACGGGTTCGAGAACAATGTAGACATGACCGAGACATGTCTCCGGTCAATAACCAATAGCGGAACCTGGATGCTCATATTGGCTCCCACATATTCTACGAAGATCTTTTATCGGTCAGACCGCATAACAACATACATAATAATGCTTTTATTATTGCCTCTAGGGAATATTTCCAACAGGAACCACGATTGCAAAGGTCAAAATCACAGATACAGGATCAAATTATACCAAGGGAATAATTATTGTTACGAGAAGCTTCTATGATAAGATCTACATCATTTCCATGGGCATGAACACAAAGTTCAAGGTCGACTCCCACTTATCCAATGCAAAACTTCTCATTGACTCCCCGCTTTTGATGAAGCTGTAGTATTGAAATTTTATCTGATGAAAAGCCAGTAGAGTATAACCCGCATAACTTTCTAGTTCACACAGATTAGGGAAGGCATAGGTTCAACCCATCGGGGCGTCTTAGGAACATATACCACAATTTCAGGAGTAATTAACACAAGCTCGAAAGCAGAGCATGGTTGACAAAAGGACAGGATACAATCTACCAAGGGCATTATGTAACAGCAAAACAACTCACAAGGTGATAGTAATTCAACAATGGATCTGGCGATTCACGACAGAGTTGATGTGAGTATCGGTAATCAATCAGATGAAGAAGGGGATGCAAAGGCATCGGCTTATAGAAACTCCTGAATGATTCGATGCTTGGGTACAAAGGAATTATGATTTCAAGACGAAGGATCAGAATCGAGGCTCTGATCAAAAGATGAGTAAGTTGAATAGACTTAGAGGTGCCCCCGATCAAATCTGGATTGGGCAAGAACCAGCTCATATTTGGAAGGATGTCTGAGCCGGAAAGAAAATTTGCAAGGATTAATTGATGATTGCGAGTATTCGCACACACGCTGAACCCATAGGAACATAAAGACAATCACAAAGAATTTTAAAGAATATTGCTAGACATATGGAATTAATCCTAATGCAAGCAAGAAAGGAGAATCAAGAGAAATAGGCTGCACAGGATTTTGAAAGATCAGATAGCATTTCAGTTATTTTGGAAACCATATGAACAACTGGGGACGAACGAACCCCGGTTAAATGAATTATCCGCAATCCAAAAAGAAGCTGCAAAGCAGAAGGCACAAAGGATTCTCGGAACAACGGACAATACTAGGGGTATCTTGTAATAATAGGAGCAACTGGGGATGAAGGTACAAGCGGCAAGGATGTTATTCACGGGGATTATCGGTGGTCAGGAACTGCAAGGCAGTTGGCATAGTGTCTCGAGAAACATCGAGGAGTATCTGTAGAATCTTCTAGCGAAGCAAGCGATCATCGATAATGTCGGGGCTCTCCGGGAGGAAGTGGGTACGAGAGCCTAATGTCAGAGTTAGTAAAATGTTTAACCCGAATAGATGAGAGATCAGAGTCCCAGAGTATAGATGAGGATTAAAAGATCCTAATACCACCCAATGGCGACGTGGACCCGTAAGCCACATAGCCAAGTTAGTAAAACAGTTTTGGAC
The DNA here is from genome assembly GCF_003073215.2 of Triticum urartu. NCBI lineage: Eukaryota > Viridiplantae > Streptophyta > Magnoliopsida > Poales > Poaceae > Triticum > Triticum urartu. Next base: position 291,067,590 of record NC_053022.1, read on the forward strand.
GACTAGACTCAACTTCGGCCAAGGAGTTGGAAGGGGGGATACCTACAGGCAGTCGGCTCTGATACCAACTTGCGACGCCCCCGATTCAATCATACACTAATCATACACACAAATGTGTACGATTAAGATCAGGGACTCATGGGAAGATATCACAACACAAATCTAGACACAAATCAAAATAAAACAAGCTTTATATTACAAGCCAAGGGCCTCAAGGGCTCGAATACATAAGCTCGAATACACAAGAGTCAGCGAAAGCACATCTGAGTATAGACGTAAGTTGAACATAGATGCCTTAAGAAGGCTAGCACAAAAGCAACACGATCGAAGAGGCAAGGCCTCCTGTTTGGGAGCCCCCTAACTACTCCTGGTCGTCGGCAGCCTCCATGTAGTAGTAGGCACCCTCGGGGTAGTAGTAGTCGTCCGTGGTATCGTCTGGATCATGGGCTCCACCATTTGGTTGCGACATCCGAGAAGAATGGAAAAGGGGGGAAAAGAGGAAGCAAAGCAACCGTGAGTACTCATCCAAAGTACTCACAAGCAAGGATCTACACTACATATGCATCGGTGTCAACGAAATGGGTAGTATCTGTGGACTGAACTTCAAAGTGCCAGAAGAGAAGGGGAAAGCCTAGCCTATCGAAGACTAGCATCTTCAAGTAGCTTCAAGCATTCTTGCAACATTAGAAGAGATAAGAGTGGCATAAAGTAAAGTAGTAGCACTGTTATCAACCTCAACTAGAGATCCTTTCTCGACTCCCTGCGAGATGGCAATCCTAGAGCCATACTATCCAGTTATCACCTCAAGTATCCAGTTCTAGTTGTATCGACCGGGATACAACTCCAAGTGTCCGTTACCATAGGACAGGCTATCGATAGATGTTTTCTTCCCTGCAGGGGTGCACCAACTTACCCACCACGCTCGATTAACACCGGCAGGACACACTTTCCTAGGTCATGCCCGGCCTCGGCCAAATGATACGCCGCAACCCGACCTAGGCTTAACAGAGAGGTCAACATGCCGGACTAAACCTATGCCCCCAGGGGTCTTGGGCCATCGCCTTGGGTACTCCTGCACGTTGCGTGGGCGGCCGGTGAGCAGACCTAGCTAGCTACCTCCTTAAAAAGGCAGGAGCTTACCAGTCCAACCCGGCGCGCGCCGCTCAGTCGCTGACGTCTAATAAGCTTCGGCTGATGCATAGGACGCAGAACACCCATGCAATGCCCACGTGATGGTTAGTGCTATCAGGCCAGAGGCCCCTTGGATCAAATATCCAAACCATTAGCGTGTTGGTAGTGCGGTCCCGAGTAGAGATTCACGAAAGATGTGACCCCGTTGCCCCGTCTCGAGGACTTGCGGCAAGGGCTAAGAGTGCCCGGCCATGCCTCGTATTCAACTCCCGGGTACCCTCCAGGTCAACCCGTCTCCACATCACTCGCGGGTACCCCTCAAGGTCGATCCACCTTTCCAAGTAACAGTTGTAAAGTCCAAGTATCAGTGTGTCCAAACACCAGGGGGAAAACCCAAGGAATCACCCTCGGTGAATTCCACTCGATGTAATCATCAAGGTGAACATAAGAGGAACCACCCTCGAGGTTCACACTTGAGGGGTTGCACGACAGAGTCGTATCGGGGGTGATCAAGGAGGAATCACCCTTGATGACCACGACCGAATAGCTACACTACATAGATCTCACCAGGAGTGATGTATGAGGTACCACCCTCAGCACTCGATGGTAACTCTGCGGAGTCGAGCAACAAAAGGGGCGTGATGTGATGTGAGGTGTCGGGCTCTGGTCGTCGATCACGTTGCTCGAGTCGTCGATGATGAAGCAGGGGCAACAAGGACAAGGTGGGGGTCACTGATGGATCACTAACCAACCTATACTAAGCAGTTTAGGATAAGCAGGTAAGGTAACAATAAGCAGGTTACAAAAGCAGGCTATGCATCAAAATAGGAGCAAACAATAATAGTAGCAAAATATAATGCAAGCATGAGAGAATGGAATGGGCGATATCGGGATGATCAAAGGGGGCTTGCCTGGAAGCTCTGTCGAAAAGGAAGAACTGTCGTTGTCGATGTAGTCGATCACCGGGGCATCATCGGCCTCGGGGTCTACCAGAGAGAAGATGGGGAAGAAACAATAAATATAAGCAAACAGGTGCGACACTAAGCATGACATGACAAAAAGCAGAACTAGGATCGACCTAACGTAGTACTACATGTTGCAGACGGAGGGGATAAACATCCGAGGATGAATTCCCGGCGTTAGGCGGATTCCGGACAGGGGAAAAGAGGGGGAAAGTTCCATGTTCAGCATGCTAGGGCATGTGACAAATGAACACGCTGCGTATTCAGATTCATTGGATTTTTCTGAGCAACTTTCATGTAGAAAACCTTTTCATCCGAGATACGGTTTATTTTATATGAATTTTCAAAGTTTTAAAACATTTTCTAGATTTCTAGAATATATCTAAATTTGAATTTAAACAGTGTATTACTTTTTATACACACACACGCAGCTAGCCTATTAGAATGACAGGTGGGATCCAATGGCTGAGTTAGCATACACAGTCAGCAAGTCCATAGTCAATGTTTGACCTAGTCAAAGTGTGAATAGTGGCCATGGGGCCTACTTGTCATTGACTACTATTTTAACTAAATGGTTATTTAGTGTGAGGGACCACCTATCACAAACACATTAGGCCATTTAACATAAAAGTAGCAGCCCTAAACTAATCTAATTAGTAGTAACTAATCTGGATAGGGCCGGCCTCATACCCAGAGTACACGCACGCACACCACACAACACACTCGACCATGGCAGTGGCCATGGCCTGTAGCAGCAGCAACCGACGGGAGCAGTACCTAGCAGCAGCGCATAGCAGGAGCAGCTAGTGGGAGCAGGACATCACGATGACAAGTAGTAGCGGCAATAGTCGAGTAGCAACAACAACAAGAAGTAGCAGGGCGAGTGCGAGAGCCGCGAGTGGCGTGGGCGCTCGGCCAGGGTGCAGTGGGTGCACGCACGTGTGGACGGACACAACCAGGGGTGAACGAGGGTGCGGGCTGCATCAGACATGCGACGACGGGCATGGGCGCACACAGGCGACAGGGGCATGCGGGCGCGTGTGCGGACGCGATGCTTCGGCCATGGCGGCCTCAGCGAGCGCAGGCAACATACGGCGACGGATCGACAGGGAAAAACAGGGGAATTGAGGGAGGAGCTCACAGTGAGCACGAAGGCGAGGTCGGGGAGGCCGGAGGTGGACCGGAGCGACGATAATCGACGCCGGACGCCGGTGATGTACACGTTGAAGACGAGGTCGATGGCGAGTGTACGGGCCGTCCTTGCTCGATTCAGTGCTCGGGGTAGATAAAGTAGACCACGACGGTTCTCCTTGACCTCTTGGCGCGACGAGGGGAGGCCGGTGGCCGCGACATCGACGACGGCATGGGGATGGAGGCGCTCGGGCGCGCTTCCGATAGAGATAAAGAGATGGAGGAAGAAAGAGGGGATTAGGGTTCGGTCAAGGGGGCGTGCGGCGGCGTTTTGTAGGGCACCGGGGAGGTCGGCGATGGCCGGCACGTGCCCACGGCCACCCCCTGCCTCCATCCCTCCACTGTAGCGTAAGGAAGGAGATGCTTGGGAGGTTGGGCTGGGCCTCTACTTTCTTCTTCATAGTGGGCCAAAAGTGCATAGAGCAATTTCAGTTTTACATTTCTGAAAAAAGGATAACTAATGTTTTCTATTTGAATAAGCTTTCAAACCATTTTTGTTGCACATGGAATTTGTCACACAATTACCCGGGAATAATTTTGAGCTAGCACAAAAAAGTTTGTGGGCAAAAGGAGTTCAATAAATAATTGTTTATTTTGAAAAGGTCAATTTATTTCCTGTTCGACCACTTATAATATTTCTAGGGGCATCTTAGTGATCCAAACAGAGTTGATTTCTCCAAGAAAAATACTTTGGGATTATTTGCAACATCACGAACATTTGTTTTTACATGACAGAAGAAGTAAATATTTGATTTGTATTTCAAATGGAATTTGGCTTTGATTTTCATCAAGGAGCAATTTAGTTTGAAAAACATGACGACATGGCATCATTAAAGGGGAGATCACTGTAGCATGATTCTCGGGGTGTACAATGGTCTACGAGGGTACGTGGACAACACTCTCCCCTCTCATTGCTAAGCATCACCTAGATGGATCTTGCGTGTGTGTAGGCAAAATTTTGAAATTACTGTGTTCCCCAATAGTGGCTTCCGAGCCAGGTCTATGCGTAGATGTTATATGCACGAGTAGAACACAAAGGAGTTGTGGGCATGGGTATATACATATTGCTTGCCGTCACTAGTTGTTTCTTGATTCGGTGGTATTGTTGGATGAAGCCGCCCGGACCGACATTACATGACTGCGTTCATGAGACATGTTCTACTAACGTGCTTTGCACAAAGGTGGCTGGCGGGTGTCAGTTTCTCCAACTTTAGTTGAATCGGATTCAATGAACAGGGTTCTTTCTGAAGATCAAAAAGCAATCACTATACTGCGTTGTGGTTTTTTTGATGCGTAGGTAAGAACGGTTCTTGCTAAGCCCGTAGCAGCCACGTAAAACTTGCAACAACAAAGTAGATGACGTCTAACTTGTTTTTGCAGGGCATGTTGTGATGTGATATGGTCAAGACGTGATTATATAAATTGTTGTATGAGATGATCATGTTTTGTAACACAGTTATTGGCAACTGACAGGAGCCATATGGTTGTCGCTTTATTGTATGAAATGCAATCGCCATGTAATTGCTTTACTTTATCACTAAGCTGTAGCGATAGTCGTAGAAGTGATAGTTGGCGAGACAACAACGATGCTATGATGGAGATCAAGGTGTCAAGTCGGTGATGATGGTGATCATGACAGTGCTTTGGAGATGGAGATCAAAGGCACAAGATGATGATGGCCATATCATATCACTTATATTGATTGCATGTGATGTTTATCCTTTATGCATCTTATTTTTCTTAGTACGGCGGTAGCATTATAAGATGATCTCTCACTAAATTTCAAGGTATAAGTGTTCTCCCTGAGTATGCACCGTTGCTACAGTTCACCGTGCCGAGACACCACGTGATGATCGGGTGTGATAAGCTCTACGTTCACATACAATGGGTGCAAGCCAGTTTTGCACAAGCAGAATACTCGGTTTAAACTTGACGAGACTAGCATATGCAGATATGGCCTCGGAACACTGAGACCGAAAGGTCGAGCGTGAATCATATAGTAGATATGATCAACATAGAGATGTTCACCATTCAAAACTACTCCATCTCACGTGATGATCTGACAGGTTTAGTTGATATGGATCACGTGATCACTTAGATGATTAGAGGGATGTCTATCTAAGTGGGAGTTCTTAAGTAATATGATTAATTGAACTTTAATTTATCATGAACTTAGTACCTGATAGTATTTTGCATGTCTATGTTGTTGTAGAAATGGCCCGTGTTGTTGTTCCGTTGAATTTTAATGCGTTCCTAGAGAAAGCTAAGTTGAAAGATGATGGTAGCAATTACACGGACTGGGTCCGTAACTTGAGGATTATCCTCATTGCTGCATAGAAGAATTACGTCCTGGAAGCACCGCTGGGTGACAAGCCTGCTGCAGATGCTGACTGACACGATGTTATGAACGTCTGGCAGAGCAAAGCTGATGACTACTCGATAGTTCAGTGTGCCATGCTTTACGGCTTAGAACCGGGACTTCAATGACGTTTTGAAGTCATGGAGCATATGAGATGTTCCAGGAGTTGAAGTTAATATTTCAAGCAAATGCCCGGATTGAGAGATATGAAGTCTCCAATAAGTTCTACAGCTGCAAGATGGAGGAGAATAGTTCTGTCAGTGAACATATACTCAGAATGTCTGGGTACCACAACCACTTGACTCAACTGGGAGTTAATCTTCCTGATGATAGTGTCATTGACAGAGTTCTTCAATCACTGCCACCAAGCTACAAGAGCTTCGTGATGAACTATAATATGCAAGGGATGGATAAGACAATTCCCGAGCTCTTCGCAATGCTAAAGGCTGCGGAGGTAGAAATCAAGAAGGAGCATCAAGTGTTGATGGTCAACAAGACCACCAGTTTCAAGAAGAAGGGCAAAGGGAAGAAGGGGAACTTCAAGAAGAACAAGCAAGCAAGTTGCTGCTCAAGTGAAGAAGCCCAAGTCTGGACCTAAGCCTGAGACTGAGTGCTTCTACTGCAAAGGGACTGGTCACTGGAAGCGGAACTGCCCCAAGTATTTGGCGGATAAGAAGGATGGCAAAGTGAAAGGTATATTTGATATACATGTTATTGATGTGTACCTTACTAATGCTCGCAGTAGCGCCTGGGTATTTGATACTGGTTCTGTTGCTAATATTTGCAACTCGAAACAGGGGCTACGGATTAAGCAAAGATTGGCTAAGGATGAGGTGACGATGCGCGTGGGAAATGGTTCCAAAGTCGATGTGATCGCCGTCGGCATGCTACCTCTACATCTACCTTCGGGATTAGTTTTAGACCTAAATAATTGTTATTTGGTGCAGCGTTGAGCATGAACATTATATCTGGATCTTGTTTGATGCGAGACGGTTATTCATTTAAATCAGAGAATAATGGTTGTTCTATTTATATGAGTAATATCTTTTATGGTCATGCACCCTTGAAAGTGGTCTATTTTACTAAATCTTGATAGTAGTGATACACATGTTCATAGTATTGAAGCCAAAAGATATAAGTTTAATAATGATAGTGCAACTTATTTGTGGCACTGCCGTTTAGGTCATATTGGTGTAAAGCGCATGAAGAAACTCCATGCTGATGGGCTTTTGGAATCACTTGATTATGAATCACTTGATGCTTGCGAACCATGCCTCATGGGCAAGATGACTAAGACTCCGTTCTCCGGAAACAATGGAACGAGCAACAGACTTATTGGAAATAATACATACTGATGTATGCGGTCCGATGAGTGTTGATGCTCGTGGCGGGTATCGTTATTTTCTGACCTTCACAGATGATTTGAGCAGATAGGTATATCTACTTAATGAAACACAAGTCTGAAACATTTGAAAAGTTCAAAGAATTTCAGAGTGAAGTGGAGAATCATCGTAACAAGAAAATAAAGTTTCTACGATCTGATCACGGAGACAAAATATTTGAGTTACGAGTTTGGCCTTCAGTTGAAACAATGTCGAATAGTTTCAACTCACGCCACCTGGAACACCACAGTGTAATGGTGTGTCGAACGTCGTAACCGTACTTTATTAGATATGGTGCGATCTATGATGTCTCTTACCGATTTACCACTATTTTTGGGGTTATGCATTAGAGACAACTGCATTCACGTTAAATAGGGCACCATCTAAATCCGTTGAGACGACACCGTATGAACTATGGTTTGGCAAGAAACCAAAGCTGTCGTTTCTTAAAGTTTGGGGTTGCGATGCTTATGTGAAAAAGTTTCACTGATAAGCTCAAACCCAAATCGGAGAAGTGCGTCTTCATAGGATACCCAAAAGAAACTGTTGGGTACACCTTCTATCACAGATCCGAAGGCAAGATCTTTGTTGCTAAGAGTGGATCCTTTCTAGAGAAGGAGTTTCTCTCGAAAGAAGTGAGTGGGAGGAAAGTAGAACTTGATGAGGTAATTGTACCTTCTCCCGAATTGGAAAGTAGTTCATCACAGAAATCAGTTCCAGTGATGCCTACACCAATTAGTGAGGAAGTTAATGATGATGATCATGAAACTTCAGATCAAGTTACTACCGAACCTCGTAGGTCAACCAGAGTATGTTCCGCACCAGAGTGGTATGGTAATCCTTCTGGAAGTCATGTTACTAGACCATGACGAACCTACGAACTATGAGGAAGCGATGATGAGCCCAGATTCCGCGAAATGGCTTAAGGCCATGAAATCTGAGATGGGATCCATGTATGAGAACAAAGTATGGACTTTGATTGACTTGCCCGATGATCGGTGAGCCATTCAGAATAAATGGATCTTCAAGAGGAAGACGGACGCTGATAGTAGTGTTACTATCTACAAAGCTCGAATTGTCACAAAAGGTTTTCGACAAGTTCAAGGTGTTGACTACGATGAGATTTTCTCACTCGTATCGATGCTTAAAAGTCTGTCCGAATCATGTTAGCAGTTGCCGCATTTTATGAAATCTGGCAAATGGATATCAAAACTACATTCCTTAATGGATTTATTAAAGAAGAGTTGTATATGATGCAACCAGAAGGTTTTGTCAATCCTAAAGGTGCTAACAAAGTGTGCAAGCTCCAGCGATCCATCTATGGACTGGTGCAAGCATCTCGGAGTTGGAATATACGCTTTGATGAGTTGATCAAAGCATATAGTTTTATACAGACTTTTGGAGAAGCCTGTATTTACAAGAAAGTGAGTGGGAGCTCTGTAGCATTTCTGATATTATATGTGG
>NC_053022.1:291377078-291529041 GCF_003073215.2 Triticum urartu
GAGAGGGGGAGAACATTGTATTGAGATCCAAAAAGAGAGAAGAAGCCATCTAGCTACTAGCTATGGGCCCGTAGGTCTGAAGTAAACTACTCACACTTCATCGGAGGGGCTTGGATGATGATGTAGAAGCCCTCCGTGATCGATGCCCCCTCCGGCGGAGCTCCGGAACAGGCCCCAAGATGGGATCTCGTGGATATAGAAAGTTACGGCGGTGGAATTAGGTTTTTGGCTCCCCTCCTGATCGTTTGGGGATACGTGGATATATATGGGAGGAAGAAGTATGTCGGTGGAGCTTCGAGGGGCCCACGAGGCAGGGGGCGCGCCCTAGGGGGGGCGCCCTCCACCCTCGTGACCACCTCGTGGCTTTCTTGACAGAGGGTCCAAGTCTCCTGGATCTTATCTAATGAGAAAATCACGTTTCCGACGGTTATTTTCGTTTGGACTCCGTTTGATATTCCTTTTCTTCGAAACCCTAAAACAGGCAAAAAACAATAATTCTGGGCTGGGCCACTAGTTAATAGGTTAGTCCCAAAAATAATATAAAAGTGGATAATAAAGCCCAATAATGTCTAAAACAGTAGATAATATAGCATGGAGCAATCAAAAATTATAGATACGTTGGAGACGTATCAGAGGCCCTCCCTCGCCAGCGATGCTTGGGAGAGAACGACAAGGCACGCTGATCGGGATGCGCCAGCAGTGGGTAAGAGCCATCGTCGAGGACGACCGCGTGAACATTGCACCTTCTCACCTTCCCCGACGAAGAGGATCTAGTTGGATCTATGACCAGCGGTGAGTAGAGAGAGAGAGTGTGTGGCCACCCGCTGTCGTGTTTAGATCAGGAGAGGACGAGACAGTGTGAAGAGAGCAACACTAGCAAGCAAGCGCGGAGGCTCCTGCCTATATAGTGGAGTACTAGTTTTCTTTTGTCTACCGGACGGAGCCGGCTTGACCTCGGCAATGACTGTCGAGAAGTCTTCATGCACGTGCCCGGAGGCGCAATTGTCGTCATTTTCATATGATGAACCGGATTATAACATATAACACGAAAAAATGCCACATGACAAGAAATCATAACCTCACTGCCCAAAGGAGACAAGATGAATCCCGACGGACAAACTAGACGAGGATCAAAGCTCAAATTAAAGATAAACTCGTAGAAAAGGGGTCCGTCGATAGATGTCCTATTCACATAGCCGGCTTGACCTACATGGCAGCCGAGTAGTCTTCGTGCATGTGCCCCCAATGACTAGCCCAACTCAGTTGTCACTGTTTAACCCTCGTAGTGATCCAAAGCACATGACACCTAATTTTGCGAGATGACAAGAAACCTTTTTTTAGATTTCTCACCAGAACTACAGCCATGTGCAACACAGCCTGCACGATATGTAGATGATAGCCAATCCATGCGTGTCTGCTGGAGTCTGGTCACATGCATGGATGAACTGATCTTCCGTGTCTTGCAGGGATCGTCCAGGTACCAACGTATGTACTACTTCTATTAACTCACCCGACTTGCGGGGCCGAGGAGTGTGCCTATGGTCGGTTCTCAATTGCGATCCCGCATGTGGGTGCAAATGCAATATGACGCGCGTTCCATTCGGAGAGCGGCGTGCCAGACCGACCGACCATCTGAGGTGCGACGCGAACGCGATGGGCGTGCTGTATACTCCGTACATGTGTACCGCCGTTTTCTTGAGGCTTTGCTCCATGGCGCAATCCATGGATACAAAATTAGTATAATTTACTATTTAAAAGTCGAGGGCGGGGCTTTTCCCGCGTGGTAGGTAGGGCAGTTCCTCCTAGTCGGTTCGACAGAGACGCGAGAAGATGAGGGAGTAGGCTGCTGCAAACGTAGGGCTGTGTGATTTGATAGTGAGTTACTGCTGGACAGGTGGGACCTGGTGATTTGACTTGCCATTATCATTTTAACTTTGGTGCTATGACCGGCTTGAGTCTCCCAATTCTTGACCACCTCCATACAGGTGCCTCTCCCGATGCTCCACCATGTAGAGGCTGGCTCTTGCTTGAGAGCCCACTCCTCCACTTTTTCCTTACCTCTTTCCCCAGATATGCAAAAATGCCATGTAAAGCGGGCTTATAGCCCACTATTGTACTTGATCCTACAGGTGCTAAGCCTGCCACATAGGCATAAATTCTGATGTGGCAAGTCAATTAAGAAGAGACAGACTAGTTTGGTGACCCCAGGAAGAAACGGCGATAAGCTTGTGTACCTAGATGAAGCAAACTTAGCAACAAAAAACTAAGCACCTATGCATTGGGGACTTGAGTTGCTAAGCCATTTAATGCCCATAGCACCTCATCTAAGCACCATTTCATTGGAAGAGCTCACTCCTTGGAAAATGCAATAAATACTATGAAGAAAGAGATAGAGAGAAGTAAACAAAAAATACTCTTATAGCCAACCTTATAGCTAACCTTGTTGTATGAGTGACTAAGTGATGACTATGTATGACATGCCAACATCAGATAGCCTAACGCACCATGTTAAATCTCCAAGGGGGCGACCGCGCGAGTGAGGCGATGGTCGTGGTAGGCGCGACCATGATACGGGCTGCTGGCAGCCCTTGGATCTGAGATCGAATTGTCGCATGCTAAGTTGCTGAAAATTTGTAGAATAACCCTCCAGGATAGGATATTCACCCATAGGTCTAGAATCACGCCATGCAACCGTTCGATCTCAGATCCAAGGGCTCTCGGAAGCCTGTATCATGGGAGAATGGAAAGCTTCGTATCACCTGTAATTTTCCCAATGCTTGACATGACATCGAAAGCCATTTAATTGGGCGTCGAGTAGACATGACATCTAATTGGGCCCCCATAGTACTGTGCATGAATCCATTTATCCACCAGGCAAGCCACTACCCTGCCATTCGCACGCGCCGCCCACTCGACATTTTTACAATCGATAAACCGCTCCTAGTCGTCCCGTCCTTTCACATTACGGCAGTTCCACTAATCCTAACCCTCCTCCCAAATCCATGGCGTCCCAAATCTCCATGATCGGCGGTGAGTACAAGGTTAGAACCATCACCGGCGATGAGTTCTACGTCATCTACACCCGTTCTTCCACAAAGGTCAAAGAATGCCTTGCTCGCTTCAAATGCATGTTCGAAAACTCAAATGATGAGTGGGTCGCTGGGCTAGATGTTGAGCACACCACAGTCCTGGGAAGCGAGAAGAATCTAAAGGAGGCAGAGAAGAAGAAGCCCGCCGTGATCCAGGTTTGCGTGCATGACTTATGCTTGGTCTACCACATATGCCATGCCGACGTTGAGTGCCAGGATTTTAAGAATTTCCTCAAGGATGACCGAGTAAAATTTGTTACTGTAGACTTTAGGAACGAGAAGGAAATCCTGGGTCGGATAGACCTCATTGTAGGCAACCCCTTCGACCTCCAGAAGAAAGGGCTGGTGCCCTCCCATGATCAGCCTTCAATGCTGACCCTGACAGGAGCCATGGTTCATCCTTCATATGGTACACTGAAGAAACCTCCGTTCAAGTTTCATCATGCATGGGAGTGGAATGTACTAGATATAGACCACATGCACTACGCTGCAATGGATGGCTACCTTTGTTTCAATATCTACAAGGGTTGGATGAAGAGCAAGAGCCAAGTGTGTGGTTCAAGCAAAGAAGTATCGGCCAAGAGGAAGAGGGACAAGGACGAAGTCGAGGACATGGATGAGGAGTCCGAGTAAGGTGGCAGTGTCGTTGCTCATGGTGGTTCTAATGCAGTTTCTACCGGATTAGTTGCTTAGTTTAATTTCAGGTGTGCTTAGTTTTATTTGAGGGGTGTGTTGTGCCGAGCCCCCAGCAAAACTATGTTATGTTTCTTCTCATTATATTTCGTACATTTCATCTTTTAGTTGGTATAGTACTACCACTCGTTTCTTCACATTATATACGTACAATATATATGGCCAACATCATATAGCCAGCAGTTTAGTTGTCAAAGAATTTCAGGGTCCTTAGTTTTGTCAAAGAATTCTAGGGTGCTTAGTTTTATTTGAGGGGTGTGTTGTGCTGGAGACCATTAACTTATCATTGTGAGAATTGGCTTATTTTTGTCATGTAACATGGTCAACGGGTTTGACGTGAAAATAACAATGTCTAATGGCATTTATAATATACGCTGCCTCCCCCCAAATTTTCTTTATAGAGGCAACATAGAACTATATGAGTGCCCTGTTAAATTTTGGAATTATTCCGGGTTCGTTTGGCCTTTTTTATACATTAATTGAGTTTCTGGTCATTTAATGTGCATAATTCAATTTTAAACTACAAGCACATGCTCCCGTGCACCAAAGTTGATTGAAAAATCAGATGTGTGTCCTCGAGTGAATTTCTAGGTCACATGCAAGAAATGGGAATGAAATTCAAACATATGGGCATCGTGGTTCGACCGAGAACATTGAGAAGCTTGGTTTTAAAATTCTTGTAAATCCAAAACACGCCTGAAAATCATGAAACTTGGCATGGTGTCATGTCATGGTACTACCATGTTGTGGTAAAAAAATTGCAGAATAGCAACAAGTTTTGGTATAAGTTTCTTGCAAACCAGAGCTTCTCTCAAGAAGGCTCGTGGTTCCGAGAGGGAACGTGTCACCTTTGTGTGCATAATTCAAATTTTAAATACAAGCACATGATCTAGTGCACCAAAGCTGGTTGAAAAATCACATGTGTGTCCTCAGGTAAATTTCTAGGTCCCATGCTAGAAATGGGAATGAAATTCAAACATTTGGGCGTCATGGTTCGGCTGGAAACATTGAGAAACTTGTTTTTTAAAATCCTGTAAATCCGAAACACGCATGAAAATCATGAAACTTGGCTTGGTGTCATGACATGGCACCAACATGCTGTGGTAATTTTGTTGTCCGATTTGCGAAGGCACGCACATTAACAATCAACAAAGTCATTTTGGAACAAGTGCTGTCATGTTACAATCGGAAACACAAGTATTATTGAAACCGTGGGCGTTCTATTTACCATTTACGTGCCGCCACATGTCCCCTTTTTTATTAGCTAGGAGGCACCGTGCAGGGTAGCTATTTGAGTACGGGAAGCGTGCGAGCCCTTTGACCTCCATCTGCCGTCCACCTCTCTCCCAAGGTCTCCATTAATGGCACCCGAGCCTCTGTTTAATGGCGTGGCAGTGTCACAGTCGACTGAGATTTAAGAGAGAAAAAAGAAAATCTGAAAAGAAAATTTTGCACGGATCTTGATGTAAGATCCGACGGACCTATATAGCATCTACTACGACTTATAGCAAGACTGATGAATATATATAAGGACGACGAGAGTGGATAATAATTTTCTTACATAATTAAGAAGATAATTAAAAAAGCCACATGCGGTTACGCCCGAAATACACAAGGGCAAAAGAAGAAGGAAGACACATACAACGATCTGGCTCGCTGATCTCTACTTTATTTATGCGCTGCAGGTCGCGGAGACTAGTTCTTGCGGCGGGCGATGATCTCTTTCATCTATTTCATGTCCTTAATACGCTGCTTGGCAGCATCCATGGATTCCTCCACCAGCCTATTGCGCTCGATGTGGAGCATGGCATTCTCGTCCATAAGTTTCTTGATGATGACACCCGTCCTCTGCAACAAGGCAGCGGTCTCCTCCTCCTGCTTCGCCCTTCCGGCGATCTTCGCCCTCAGCAGGTCGCGCTCGCCCCGGAGCTTCGCATTACCCTCCCCTAGTTGCCGGATGACGCCGGTAGCCTCGTCCTACATCCTCGCCTAGCCGGAGATCTGATCCATCTGGCTATGGACTATCGCATGCATGCGCCTGTAAGAGTCCTCGCCTGCCCGCGAGAAATTTTCCCAGGCCGCCGCGACGCGCGGGACCTCCCTGCTGCTTCGGCGATGCGGCGGGACATCTCTTCTGCTTCCGTGGCGTGGACGGACCAGTCTGCTACATCGACGGCACGGCGGGACCTCCATGCTACTTCGGCGGCGCGGCGGGACCTCTGTGCTGCTACTGCTGCGTGGCTAGACATGTCGGCTGCTTTCGCGGCGAGGGGGGACATCTCTCGTGCTTCCTCTTCCATGCTCACCTCTCCCTGGTGGAAATCTCTCAACCCAGAACTCACGCTGGCTATGCATTGTTTGACTTGATTATTTTTTTGTGGATGAGGAGTTGAGGAGGAATGTGCAGTCATCTTAGCATAGTAGTATTTATAATCGAGTACTACTAATACGCTCCTAAGTGGGAAACCATTTAGGTTGTGATCGGTGTGAACAAGTTTGCAATTAAATATAGCATGGTAGTAGTAGTAATTTGGAATGTGACGAGACGCGCTCAAAATTTATTGACAGTTCTAGTTTCGAAGTGCGACACTATTCCCGGATGGCATAACGTCGGCATGTTTTCTCGGTCGTGGTGTAGCATATGCCATGGTACTAGTTCTTTTTCTACTACAGTGTACGTGCAAAAACTGGTACCATCGGATACATATCTTACGCTTGGCGTTCGACAGGAATAGCCTCATGGCGAGCTATAGACTAGTCTTTTTTCAAATGCATTACACCTATTTCTCGGGACTTCTCGCACGTACCATCACTACTCCCTAGGTCGATTCCACCCACATACAGTTGTACTCTGAGAAGAGGTGCACACATGCACTTGTCCTCTCTCACACACGCATCTGTAGTTACAAATTGTAGGGTTCTCAACCATTCAATTGGCTCTATGATAGGTTTCACATTGCTCCTTGGCCTTGAGATTGAGAAGTTTAAAACGCGGAGGCTAAGACGGAGGTGCGAGGTTTTGGTTAATGTGCGGGCCGCACACGGCACCAACACGACACGAGCTTCGTCTGCCTGATGCGCATGTAGTCGGGTGAGTTGTCCAAGTATAGATACAACCAGGACCTCGTTGGTATCTGCGCCTCGACTTTGGCTGGTCATAGTGGAGAGTAGCATAGACTAGTTACTAGTCTATGTTACTAGTACCTTCATAGTGGGTAGTGTCATATAGTATATGCATAATTTGGCGACGAGCGCTCTCTATATGTACCACCTTTTTTCTGTAATTACATCTTGTTAGTTTTTCTCCATGGCGCAATCCATTGATACTACTACTGTACAAATGTATACATTTTTTAAAAGGCTAGAGGGCGGGGCAGTCTAGCTTGGTCCTTTTCACGAGAGGCGAGGGCCTTTGTGATTTGACGGCTCATTACTGCTGGAAGGCAGGGCCTTGTGATTTGAATGCTCGTATAAATGTGCCGACGACCTGAGGAGGAGCAAAGAACCGTGCAGTATACTCAAGTTTTTCACTGGAGTACGACGGAGGAGCACGAAACATAGCAGCCCAATGCCATATCCTCTACTCTCTACTCTTATTATATATTACTAGCAAGAGGCATTGTTCTATTGGTGATAAAGAATGATCTAATTTGCTAGTCATCTCATTTTTAGCATTGTTCTATTCATGCCTCACAGAGAAGGTGACACGTGTGGCCAAACACCCGAAGCAAAATAAGAAACACAGGAGCAAAAGAAGGAGGATTATCACCCCCCAAAAAGAAGGAAGACACACACACAAGTCTGGGGTGCTGCTCTCACTACATGAAGGGTTGCTGGCCGCGGAGTCGTAACTGCTTCTTCATCGCCTCCACGACCTCCATCTCCTTGCGCGTCTCCTCCGCCATCTTCATCATTGTGTCCATGACGCGGGATTTCTCGACGCAAGCCTTCATCATCTGTTCCACGGCCGCATTACGTACCTTGACAGCAGCCGGGTGCTCGATGCGGAGCTTCGCCAACTGCTTCTTCAGTTCCATGACGAGGGCCTGCAACATCTTCATTGAGGAACTACTATTCTCATGCAGCTTCTTCCAGCCGGCGTTCTCCTCCTTCAGCAGGTCGAGCTCGTGGCAAAGCTTTGCCTTGTGCTCCTGAAGTTGCAGGTGAAAGTGCGTTATATCGACTAGAGGGGGGGTGAATAGGCGATTTTTATGAAAGTCTTCAAAACGTGGAAGTTTCAAAGACAAACGATAGAAATAAACCTATTACCATGCAGCGGAAGGTAGACTACACTAGGCAAGCCATAGTCAAGTATTCAAGTGAGAGCACAATGACTAATAGCAGCAATGCAGTAAGGATCAGGTAGGAAGATATTATGAAGCCAAACAGAACACGCAGTCACTTAGTGAAGACAAAAGATAGTGCAATCATACAATGACTTCACAAGGAGTAACAGTAAGTAGAGGGACGGGAAGGATGAAACCAGTGACTCGTTGAAGACAATGATTTGTTGGACCAGTTCCAGTTGCTGTGACAACTGTACGTCTGGTTAGGGCGGCTAGGTATTTAAACCTGAGGACACACAGTCCCGGACACCCAGTCGTGAACACGCAGCTCAGGACACCCAGTCCTCACCGTATTCCCCTTGAGCTAAGGTCACACAGACCTCGCCCAATCACTCTGGTAAGTCTTCAAGGTAGACTCCCAAACCTTCACAGACTTCGTTCACCAGCGATCCACAATGTCTCTTGGATGCTCAGAACACGATGCCTAACCGGCTGGAGGATGCACAGTCCTGAAGTGTAATAAGTCTTCAGATCACACAGACACGAAGACTTAAGTGATGCCTAATTCTCTTTGACTCTGGGTGGTTAGGGCTTTATCCTCGCAAGGAATTCTCTCTCAAAGGCTTCGAGGTGGGTTGCTCTCAAACGACAAAAGCCGTACACTAACTCTGAGCAGCCAACCGTTTATGGTTGTAGGGGGTGGGCTATTTATAGCCACTAGGCAACCCGACCTGATTTGTCCGAAATGACCCTGGGTCACTAAGGAACTGACACGTGTTCCAATGGTCAGATTTCAAACTCACACGACAACTTTACTTGGGCTACAAGCAAAGCTGACTTGTCCGACTCTGGACAAGATTCGCTCTCATAGTCTTCACTCGAAGACATAGGTTTTGTTTAAGCATCACTTCAGTCATTCTGAATGGTTCTCTTGGACCCCACTTAACAGTACGATGGTTCCTATGACTCAACAAGGAAGAGGAAAAAGAGCTACGAAAGATCTAAGTCTTCGAGCTCCATAGGCTTCATGCGATGTTTTCTCTTGTCATAGTCTTCAATGTGAATATCTTCATATACCACCTTTGACATCAATGTCTTCATACATTTTTAGGGGTCATCTCTGGTAAGAAAACCGAATCAATGAGGGACTTCTACCTGTGTTATCCTGCAATTCTCACAAACACATTAGTCCCTCAACTAGGTTTGTCGTCAATACTCCAAAACCAACTAGGGGTGGCACTAGATGCACTTACAATCTCCCCCTTTTTGGTGATTGATGACAAACTAGTTGAAGTTTTCAACGGGGAATATAATATGTGAAATTGTAAAGGATAAGGAATTGTCTTCATAAGTTGCAAGGGCTCCCCCTGAAGATGTGCATATAAGTAATTTGCTTTTGGAATGCAAATGACATGGCAGGTTGTGCTTGTGGAGATCCTCTTCAACTTATGATGACAATCCACTATGCATGTGAAGATATGTGAAGATAATGACGTGCATAATGGAAAATGGACATCTGCAAAATGATCTAAGTGCGGAATTTATCGTCGCACATGCGGAATTTATCATCGCATAACAAAATGGCAAATAGGTAGCAGACGACCATCGAGTTTAAGTGTTACAACTCAAAGAACCAAATGTATCAAAACGAGAGTTGTAAACACGAAGCAAAATATAAAGCACCCGCCCATATAGACCCGCTTGAAGACTATCAAACTCATATGCTTCTCCCCATTTTGTCAGTAAGGACCAAAAAGGTTTGAAGACATAGAGCATCTATTCATTCCCATGAAGAGTAGGTGAAGCAGCAGGGTCGTTGGTGGTGTTTGGCGGTGCAGAAGAGCTTGGAGCAGAGTCGAAGCGTGCTGAAGGAGGTGGCGGTGAAGTAGCATCGTCTTCATCCTCGATCACTCTGGCATTCACAGTTGCAGCAGAGGAAGAGAACTCAGAGTCTTCAAGAGATGGAGTTCGTCGCAGCACTGCCCTTCGAGGAGGTGTGGAGTCAAACTTGAAGCGCTCAGAGAAGCCATCCTCTTGAAGATCATCTTCAGAACACATCAGCGTCAGCCCTTTCCATGTGCGGCGAGAGGTTTCATGGGCAACAAAAGCATTCTTGGTGGCAAGATTGCGAATGCGATTAACATCCACCAAGAGGCTTTGCATTTGACGCTTCAGCCAGTCATGATGCCTATCCTGTTTCTGATGAAGAGACACAAGAAGCTCTCGGTCATTGAGAACACGAGTGCGCTTCTTGGGTCGAGGAGCAGTTGCACTGTCAGTGGCTTCAGTGAGAGCAGGATGCGGTGCACGTGTAGTGCCAGCCAAAGGACACACGAGCGACTGCTTCAACTCCTTCAATGTTCTGAGAAAAACTCTGATGCTCTGCATTCTGAAGACTTGGTGGTTCCTTGGCAGGCTCAGGATAGATGGCTTCAATAGACATATCCACATCAGGCAGAAAAATCTGATGATTGCGAGCAGATGGCTGATATGAGATAGTGGAGTGAAGTTTGATCAGCCGCATGACCCATGGGGCGTAGAACTTCAAGCCAAACAGATCAGAGCCTGATGCAGCAAGTTGGCGAATGAAGAAGTCCTGTGCATTGAAGCATTTTCCATGAAGAATATAAAAGACCAAAGTCTTCACTGCACCGTCCAGCTTGGCATGTGGAGAGTGCCCTTTGATAGGCCAGAGAGTTCGCCTTATGATGTGATAAATAGTCCTTGGCAGATACTCTAGGTCTTCAACAAAGAACTCTTTGGGATATGCAGCATCTTGGGGTAATGGCTTCATCATACTGAGCATCTGACTCATGTTAGGTTCAGGCCTCTGAAAGATGCTCTCCATAGCTTCACTGTGAAGTTGACAGCCAGATTTGTAGAGATCACTAGGAGTGGGCAGACCAGTGAGCTCAATGATGTCAAAGGCTTTGGCTTCGTGATGAACGTTTCCTGTCATCCACTCCAGGACCCAAGTCTTCGGATCTCTGTTATACCCGCGGATGTGAAGTGTGGCATAGAATTGGAGCAGCAACTCTTCATTCCAATGTTCTTGGTCAGTGACGAATGGCAGCAATCCAACTTCTTTGAAGCAATCCAGAGCTTCTTCCAGACAGGGCAGACCAGCTATTGCTTCAATGTCAAGACGCTTGTGTGGGAAGATGCGACCTTGATTGTATAGAATGCAGGAGTAATAGCTTCACTGCGGATAACTCCAGAACCGATCAGATGATATTCTTTCCCTTGAGTAGGGGTTCCTGGAGCTATTGAAGAATGTGTTGTCTGCTCTGAAGCCATTGATATTGAAGGATCCAGGTGCTGATGCAGGACCTGGGAACCTGGGTAATCTTGGGATTGGCTTCTGTACCTGAGGCCTGTGCTCAACATGATAGTCGAACTGGGGACCGGCAGCAGGTGCAGGAACAGAAGCAGTGGGATCAGTGGCTTCGCTGACTTCTGGTGCTTTTGTGGGTGAGGGCTCCACATTAGCTTCAGCCACGACTGCGTCAGTGGCTTCAGTGGTGTTGATGGTGGCAGCCTCAAGATTTTCAACCTCCACTTGACGAGCTGGAGGGTCAGTCACAATCACGTTCTCCTTGAGAACAGCTTCTTGGTGGGACGGGGAAGTAGGAGCTTCTGGGGTTTCTTCTTCATCGGCTGATGCAGCCGGAATGTCTTCAGCAGCTTTAGCTTCAGACTCAAAGACTGGAGGCCTTGGTCCTTTGCGAAGCCTGCGTAACGCTGACGCCGCCTGTGGAGTTGGTGTTGGCTGGGCCTCAAAGTCTTCTTCCTCTTGTGGATGATCAGCCCATGAAGCATCCTGAGCAATTGGCGTCAGAGGACGACCAATGCTGATGAGTTCGCTGTGCTCGAGCTGAGGAAGGACTGCACCATCTTCTACATGGTCATGGTGACCAATATCTTCAGCAGCGATGGGATCAGCTGCTGGAAAGTCTTCAGCTTCATGAGCCTCTATGAAAGCAGGCTCATGGATTTTCAGTTGGCGTTCAGCATTAGGACGAACCATGGAAATGGGTTCAACAATCAAAGGCTCTGTGGGAGCAGCCCGTTCTTTCTTGGTCTTCCTCTTCTTCTTGGAGGGGGCAGTAGGAGAGGCTTCAGGATGTTTCCTCTTCCTGGCTTTAGCCTCAGCAGTCCTTGTCTTCTTCAGCTCTGAAGCGGTTGACCGGGCTTTTGGCTTCGAGCCAGTCATGCTGGTTGGGGAGACAATGGGATCTGCTTCCTGCCTTGGTGCGTCGGGTTCAGCCGTAGCGGGCTTCTTCTTCTTCTTTGCAGCCATCCTGGGGTCAATGCCAGGACGCCCAAGGGCCTTGCGCTTCTCAGCCTCATTGTAGGCTTGTACACACCTGTCAGCCAGAACCTTCATGCGCTCACGAGAACCCTGAGCTTCTGCACGTTTTGTGAGAAAGGCTTCCTTGAGCTCGTGCAGCATAATCTTGAAGTTCTTGACTTCTTGCACGCTGAGCTTGGCCATATGCTTCTTGAACTGAGATTTCTCAAAGTCAATCTTCTGCTTCAGTTCAACAACGCGCTGGGCGATAGCTAACTCTGAAGCAATGGCGCCATGGAAGGTGACACTAAGGCCAATGGGAAGTTGCAGATCGTCGAAGCTGATGTTGGGCGTGTCAAACCATTCATCAATGAAGTTGTGGATGATGGCCACGTCAAAGAGAGGCAGATTATTGAAGATTTCTGCTTCTTCTTTGCTCTTGATGAGTTGCTCAAGAGCGTCATTTGCAAGATCTTCATCACTTGACAGATCAATGGCATCATTGCGCAGAATGGCCGCAGCTGTTAGCTCTTGGCCGGTGTGTGGCAGAGGCATCTTGAACTTCTGGGGCTTGGAGATGCGTGACAAATCTTCAGACTGCACACTGTCTTCAGGAGGTGCAGTTTCCAGTGGCTTCGCCCGTGAGATTTTTGGTGCAGAGGCAGGCTTTGAAGCTTTTGGCTGCTTCAGCTTCTTTGGCTTCGGCGCTGCAGGCGCTTCATCTGATTCAGCGTCATCTGCAGGCTCATTCACGGCTATCCCTTGAACCAAGATATGAGTGATGAGACCTTCAAGGTTGTAGAAAGGACCGACGACAATGGGTTCTGCATCACGTGTGCCGTCAGCCCTTGGAGCAGAAGGACCAGGGTTGAAGTCTAGTCCCAATGTCTTCTTATTCTGCTT
Source organism: Triticum urartu (assembly GCF_003073215.2). Lineage (NCBI taxonomy): Eukaryota > Viridiplantae > Streptophyta > Magnoliopsida > Poales > Poaceae > Triticum > Triticum urartu. Next base: position 291,390,341 of record NC_053022.1, read on the forward strand.
TGCTGAGTTCTGGGCAAACTGGAAGTTGCGCTTGAACAGAATGTCGTCACGACACCATAGCAGTGACGATGGGTCAGCATTCGCAGGCTGTGGTCCACGGACCATGCAGGGATAGAAGCCTTGTTCAATGGCTTCATCTCTGGTCCTGGGTTGAAGATTTTTGTAGAGGATGTCTCCCCATGGTCGCTTGATGGCATTCTTTTCAGCATATTTCTTGGTCACAAATCTGTACTTGAACCACTGTTCTGCCCAATAGCGTCGAATCCATTGGATTCGTGTCTTGCGCTGATTTTAATCCTCTTCAGGATCTGTCTTATACAGCTCTGAGAGGTCATCGGGCAGATCTCTTGATGTTTCTCCTAGACGCTTTCTGCCACCCTTCCTTGCAGATTTCTCTGAAGCCATGAATTTTAAACTGAAAGGCTTCAATACGTTCAAAGGCTTCAAAGGTTTTCGCTTGCTGGACAAACAGGAACTGGCTTCGGGAGAATTTATGTGATGCTGTAAGAATTCTGCAAATGAATGCAGACTATGAGAACCAAGGGATTCTCCCACGGACATGTACCTGTGACAGCATTAAGGTGCGAGGGAAGGGGAAGATGTCATATGCATTCTCAGAAGATTTTGAAGATAAATCAGTTTAGAAGACATTGACCTCATCGTGCGAAGACATTCACTCATAGATAAGGAGTTGGTTCCAGATTTGTACGAATCCAGAGATCAGTACAAGTGAGGAATCTAACTACTTTGTGAAGCATAAGTGAATATACTAGGCATGTTATGAGATGCAGTATGAAAGAGATCCAACTTGTGTGAATAGAAACTGCTTGTGGTAGAAAGTGACAAAGCTATAGGATCAACGGGGCCATAAAAAGGAAGTTTTATTTACCACACGAAGAACTGCTAGATGGAGTGGAAGAGGAGGCCGAGCAGTTCGATCTTCCGTGCCCTAACTTGGCGACGAAGGACACCTACGGCGACGGCGGAGAGGACGATCTCCGCGGTCGGCATGAAGACGACGTCGGAGAGGTTGCGGCAGCGAAGCGCTTCGTCACCGGCGTCGTCGAGGGCTAGCGGTGGTGCTAGGGTTCGTGCGAGAGTGGAAGAAGAGATAATGACTGTGGTGAGGCGTGTATTTATAGGTACAGGGGCGGCACTGCATTATTACACAAGTGCCCCTGGCGATTCACATCTGATGGGCACGTGGCCGTCATGCAGCATATCGGGGGTTGTTCCACGTCCCACGCACGCCTGGATTGTTGGGTGGTCGTTCCCACTTCTTCGGGTTTCAGGTGAAGGAATGAGCATTGAAAACGGACTTAATGTTTGTCTCTGTATCTTCTGCTGACAAGGACGCAGAGAAGACATTCGACAGTTTCAATAGAATGCATATGATTTGGAGAGATAGAGTTTGAGATAGAAAGCATAGAGAGGTTAGGGTCCGATCACATTCACTTAGTTCAAAAGATTCAACAAGGAGACATAGCTATAAGTGAATGTTGTAGAGGACAGAACACTAGTATATATATATAATCAACATAGTGAAGATAATCATGAAGACATGTTGAGATTGAAGCCAAACCAAATGTGAAGACATAGCTAATGTAACACCATGAGTGAAGCACTTCAAACAGAAAGTTTGGTGGTGGCGTTAGCCACCGTATAGGAAGTATTAGACCCAGACACGACGCACAATTATCATGGCGCTCCAAAGTCAAATTCCACATTAATGTATTCACACTTAGAATGTATGTCTTCATTGATTGAAGATATACTTTTCTTCGTGTGTTGCACATCTAAGTCATCAATATGCATAAGTGTTAGGATGTGTGCCTAATCACAGGACATTTGAGGATTCCGAGATATTTAGCTCACACCGTAACTTGCAAAATCTCTTCTCATCCAGGGCTTGGTGAAGATATCTGCCAATTGCTCTTCAGTGTTGACGTGTATGATATCAATATCTTCCTTCACAACATGATCTCTGAGAAAGTGATGACGAATTTCAATGTGCTTTATCTTCGAGTGCTGAACTGGGTTGTTGGCAATCTTGATGGCGCTTTCGTTGTCGCAGTAGAGTGGCACTTGCTTCAGATGAATGCCATAGTCCTTGAGTGTTTGCTTCATCCACAGAAGCTGAGCGCAGCAAGATCCAGCAGCAATGTATTCAGATTCAGCAGTAGAGAGAGATACACAGTTCTGCTTCTTTGAAGACCAACATATAAGTGATCGTCCCAGAAAATGACATGTGCCTGATGTAGACTTGCGATCCACCTTGTCACCAGCATAATAAGCATCCGAGAATCCAACCAGATCAAACTCTGAGCCCTTTGGATACCATAATCCTAATATTGGGGTGTAAGCCAAATATCGAAAAATTCGCTTCACAGCTAAGTGATGCGATTCTTTTGGTGCCGCTTGGAATCGAGCACACATGCAAACACTAAGCATAATATCTGGCCTAGATGCACATAGATAAAGTAAAGAACCAATCATGGAGCGGTATACCTTTTGATCGAACTCTTTACCATTGTCGTTGGGACCCAGATGATGTTTGGCTGGCATTGGCGTCGTGAAGCCTTTGCAGTCTTGCATCCCAAATTTCTTCAGGCAATCTTTGAGATACTTTTCTTGAGATATGAAGATGTCGTTGTGTTGCTGACGTATTTGAAGACCAAGGAAGAACTTCAGCTCACCCATCATGGACATCTGATATTGCTCTTGCATCATATATCCAAACTCGTCAGTGTATTTCTGATTGGTGCAGCCGAAGATAATGTCATCCACATATATTTGGCACACAAACAGTTCACCATCATATGTCTTCATGAAGAGAGTGGGGTCGAGGGAACCAGGTTTGAAGCCTTTGCTCTTCAGGAAGTATTTGAGTGTGTCATACCAAGCCCGAGGGGCTTGCTTGAGGCCATACAGTGCCTTGTTGAGCTTGTACACCATGTCAGGATGTTTTGGATCTTCAAAGCCAGGCGGTTGTGCAACATACACTTCTTCTTCAATCTTGCCATTAAGAAAAGCGCTCTTCACATCCATTTGATACAGAAGAATGTTATGATGATTTGCATAGGCCAGCAGTATGCGTATGGCTTCAAGTCTAGCCACAGGAGCAAATGTTTCATCGAAGTCAATCCCTTCAACTTGAGTGTACCCTTGAGCAACGAGACGATCTTTGTTTCTGACAACTTGACCATGCTCATCTTGCTTGTTGCGATATATCCATTTGGTGCCTATTATATTGTGCTTGCGAGGATCAGGACGCTTAACCAGTTCCCATACATTATTCAGCTCAAACTGTTGAAGCTCTTCTTGCATAGCTTGAATCCATTCAGGTTCCATGAAGGCTTCTTCAACTTTCTTGGGTTCAGATATTGAGACGAATGCGAAGTGCCCACAGAAATTTGCTAGCTGTGTTGCCCTTGAACGAGTGAGTGGACCTGGTGCATTGATGCTATTAATTATTTTCTCAATCTGTACTTCATTTGCAACACGAGGATGTACAGGACGAAGATTTTGCTCTTGCTGATCATTGTCATCGTTAGAAGGATTGTCTTCTGGCTGAGCATTGTCTTCAGTTTGATCAGGTGCAGAGATGATAAGTTCCTCTTCAGGCTGAGATTCAGATGGTATGATTTCTCCAGTTCCCATAAGTTTGATTGATTCACTGGATAGAACTTCATCTAGCACGTTTGGCAGGTGCTCTCTTTGTGAGCCATTAGTCTCATCGAACCGCACATCCACTGTTTCGACCACTTTATAGTGAAAGAGGTTGAAGACTCTGTAGGAGTGCGAATCCTTTCCATATCCAAGCATAAAACCTTCATGTGATTTTGGTGCAAATTTTGAAGTGTGATGTGGATCCTTGATCCAGCACCTGGCACCAAATACTCTGAAGTAACTGACATTTGGCTTCTTGCCAGTAAGGAGCTCGTAGGATGTCTTGTTCAGAAGGTTGTGAAGATAAACACGGTTGATGATATGGCATGCAGTATCAATGGCTTCAGGCCAGAATTTTCTTGGAGTCTTGTATTCATCAAGCATCGTCCAAGCCATCTCAATAAGTGTTCTGTTCTTGCGTTCGACGACGCCATTCTGCTGTGGTGTGTACAGAGCTGAGAATTCATGTGTGATGCCCAAAGTATCAAGATATGTATCTAGGCCAATGTTCTTGAATTCAGTGCCATTGTCACTTCTGATGTGCTTGATCTTGATGCCATAGTTGTTCATGGCTCGATTGGCGAAGCGTCTGAAGACATCCTGCACTTCAGTCTTGTAGAGAATTATATGCACCCAGGTATATCTTGAATAATCATCAACAATGACAAAGCCATAGAGACAAGCAGTAGTAGTAAGAGTTGAGTAATGAGTGGGACCGAAAAGGTCCATGTGGAGCAGTTCGAAGGGTTGAGTCATTGTCATGATTGTCTTCGAGGTATGCTTGGCCCTCATCATCTTTCCTGCTTCACAGGCACCGCATAAGTGATCCTTCTTGAACTTGACGCCCTCGATGCCTATGACATGCTTCTTCCTTGCAAGGATGTGGAGGTTCCTCATGCCAGCATGCCCTAGCCTCCGATGCCAGAGCCAGCATTCAGAAGCTTTTGCTAGAAGACATACGGCAAGTTGTGGTCCTGCTAAGAAATCTACCACGTACAAATCATCTTTCCGATACCCTTCAAACACTAGAGACTTGTCAGATTCCATTAGGACAAGGCAACGATATTTTCCAAACATCACAATCATGTTTAAATCACAAAGCATTGAGACAGACATTAAGTTGAAACCAATGGATTCAACAAGCATGACTTTATCCATGTGTTGATCCTTTGAGATTGCAGCTCTACCTAGACCCAATACCTTGCTTTTACCAGTGTCAGCAAATGTGATGTGACTTTTGTCAGATGGACGTAAGATTGAGTCCATGAGAAGGCTTCGCTTGCCAGTCATGTGATTAGTACACCCACTATCAATAATCCATTCTGAAGCAGCTGGTGTCGTACCCTACAGTGCAGTTAGGGGGATAGGATTTACGAAGAGAATTGTGAAGCATAAACATTTGACGAGCAAGTGGATTATGAAAACTTAGATCAAGATTAGGACTGATAGGGCAAGTAGCAAGCGACTCAGGAACAAAATACATAATAAGACCATTTGGGCATTTTATCTTGCGCCCTACAAGATGTTTAAGGTACCCAGCAATAGCTTCAGATAATTTTGGTTTTGGGCTGAAGACCTTTCCCTGCAAAAGAGAGTTAAGCTTTGAAAGTGCGTTATATCGACTAGAGGGGGGGTGAATAGGCGATTTTTATGGAAGTCTTCAAAACGTGGAAGTTATGAAGACAAACGATAGAAATAAACCTATTACCCTGCAGCGGAAGGTAGACTACACTAGGCAAGCCATAGTCAAGTATTCAATAGAGTGAAAGCACAATGACTAATAGCAGCAATGTAGTAAGGATCAGGTAGGAAGATATTATGAAGCCAAACAGAACACGCAGTCACTCAGTGAAGATAAAAGATAGTGCAATCATACAATGACTTCACAAGGAGTAACAGTACGTAAAGAGAAGGGAAGGATGAAACCAGTGACTCGTTGAAGACAATGATGTGTTGGACCAGTTCAAGTTGCTGTGACAACTGTACGTCTGGTTAGGGCGGCTAGGTATTTAAACCTGAGGACACACAGTCCCGGACACCCAGTCCTGAACACGCAGCTCAGGACACCCAGTCCTCACCGTATTCCCCTTGAGCTAAGGTCACATAGACCTCGCCCAATCACTCTGGTAAGTCTTCAAGGTAGACTTCCAAACCTTCACAGACTTCGTTCACCGGCAATCCACAATGTCTCTTGGATGCTCAGAACGCGACGCCTAACCGGCTGGAGGATTCACAGTCCTCAAGTGTAATAAGTCTTCAGATCACACAGACAAGAAGACTTAAGTGATGCCTAATTCTCTTTGGCTCTGGGTGGTTAGGGCTTTATCCTCGCAAGGAATTCTCTCTCAAAAGCTTCAAGGTGGGTTGCTCTCAAACGACAATAGTCGTATACTAACTCTAAGCAGCCAACCATTTTTGGTTGTAGGGGGTGGGCTATTTATAGCCACTAGGCAACCCGACCTAATTTGTCCGAAATGACCCTGGGTCACTAAGGAACTGACACGTGTTCCAACGGTCAGATTTCAAACTCACACGGCAACTTTACTTGGGCTACAAGCAAAGCTGACTTGTCCGACTCTGGACAAGATTCGCTCTCATAGTCTTCACTCGAAGACATAGGTTTTGGTTAAGCATCACTTCAGTCATTCTGAATGGTTCTCTTGGACCCCACTTAACAGTACGGTGGTTCCTATGACTCAACAAAGAAGAAGAAAAAGAACTACGAAAGATCTAACATACAAGTGATCGTCCTAGAAAATAACATGTGCCTGATGTAGACTTGCGATCCACCTTGTCACCAGCATAAACAGCATCCGAGAATCCAACCAGATCAAACTCTGAGCCCTTTGGATACCATAATCCTAGAGTTGGGGTGTGAGCCAAATATCGAAGAATTCGCTTCACAGCTAAGTGATGCGACTCCTTTGGTGCCGCTTGAAATCGAGCACACATGCAAACACTAAGCATAATATCTGGCCTAGATGCACATAGATAAAGCAAAGAACCAATCATGGAGCGGTATACCTTTTGATCGAACTCTTTACCATTGTCGTCAGGACCCAGATGATGCTTGTCTGGCATTGGTGTCGTGAAGCCTTTGCAGTCTTGCATATCAAACTTCTTCAGGCAATCTTTGAGATACTTTTCTTGAGATATGAAGATGCCGTTGCGTTGCTGTCGTATTTGCAGACCGAGGAAGAACTTCAGCTCTCCCATCATGGACATCTGATATTGCTCTTGCATCATATATCCAAACTCTTCACTGTACTTCTGATTGGTGCAGCTGAAGATAATGTCATCCACATATATTTGGCACACAAACAGTTCACCATCATATGTCTTCGTGAAGAGAGTGGGGTCTAGGGAACCAGGTATGAAGCCTTTGCTCTTCAGGAAATATTTGAGTGTGTCATAACAGGCCCGAGGGGCTTGTTTGAGGCCATATAGTGCCTTGTTGAGCTTGTATACCATGTCAGGATGTTTTGGAAATTCAAAGCCAGGCGGTTGTGCAACATACACCTCTTCTTCAATTTTGCCATTGAGAAAGGCGCTCTTCACATCCATTTGATATAGAAGTATGTTATGATGATTTGCATAGGCCAGCAGTATGCATATGGCTTCAAGTCTAGCCACAGGAGCAAATGTTTCATCGAAGTCAATGCCTTCCACTTGAGTATATCCTTGGGCAACGAGACGAGCTTTGTTTCTGACAACTTGACCATGCTCATCTTGCTTGTTGCGGTATATCCATTTTGTGCCTATTATGTTGTGCTTCCGAGGATCAGGACGCTTAACCAGTTCCCATACATTGTTCAGCTCAAACTGTTGAAGCTCTTCTTGCATAGCTTGAATCCATTCAGGTTCCATGAAGGCTTCTTCAACTTTCTTGGGTTCTGTTATTGAGATGAATGCGAAGTGACCACAAAAATTTGCTAGCTGAGTTGCCCTTGGTCGAGTGAGTGGACCTGGTGCATTGATGCTATCAATTATTCTCTCAATCTGCACTTCACTGGCAATGCGAGGATGTACAGGACGAAGATTTTGCTCTTGCTGATCATTGTTGTTGTTAAAGGGATTGTCTTCAGGCTAAGCATTGTCTTCAGGTTGATCAGGTGCGGAGATGATGAGTTCCTCTTCAGGTTGAGCTTCAGAGGGCATGATTTCTCTAGTTCCCATCAGCTTGATTGATTCGTTGGATGGAACTTCATCTAGCACATTTGGCAGGTGTTCTCTTTGTGAACCGTTAGTCTCATCAAATCGCACATCCACTGTTTCAACCACTTTATAATGAAAGAGATTAAAGACTCTGTAGGAGTGCGAATCCTTTCCATATCCAAGCATAAAACCCTCATGTGCTTTTGGTGCAAATTTTGAAGTGTGATGTGGATCCTTGATCCAGCACCTGGCGCCAAATACTCTGAAGTAGCTGACATTTGGCTTCTTGCCAGTAAGGAGATCATAAGATGTCTTGTTCAGAATCTTGTGAAGATAAACACGATTGATTGTATGGCATGCAGTATCAATGGCTTTAGGCCATAATTTTCTTGGGGTCTTGTATTCATCTAGCATCGTTCTGGCCATCTCAATGAGTGTTCTGTTCTTGCGTTCGACGATGCCATTCTGCTGTGGCGTGTACGGGGCTGAGAATTCATGTGTGATGCCCAAGGTATCAACATATGTATCAAGGCCAGTGTTCTTGAATTCAGTGCCATTGTCACTTCTGATGTGCTTTATCTTGGCGCCATAATTGTTCATTGCTCGATTGGCGAAGCGTCTGAAGACATCCTGCACTTCAGTCTTGTAGAGGATTATGTGCACCCAAGTATATCTAGAATAATCATCAACAATAACAAAGCCATAGAGGCAAGCAGTAGTAGTAAGAGTTGAGTAATGAGTGGGACCGAAAAGATCCATGTGGAGCAGTTCGAAGGGTCGAGTGGTTGTCATGATTGTCTTCGAGGGATGTTTGGCCCTCGTCATCTTCCCTGCTTCACAAGCACCGCATAAGTGATCTTTCTTGAACTTGACGCCCTCGATGCCTATGACATGCTTCTTCTTTGCAAGGGTGTGGAGGTTCCTCATGCCGGCATGCCCTAGCCTCCGATGCCAGAGCCAGCATTCTGAAGCCTTTGCTAGAAGACATAGGACAAGTTGTGGTCCTGCTGAGAAATCCACCATGTACAAGTCATCTTTCAGATACCCTTCAAACACTAGAGACTTGTCAGATTCCATTAGAACAAGGCAGCGATATTTTCCAAATATTACGATCATGTTCAAATCACAAAGCATTGAGACAGACATTAAGTTGAAGCCAAGGGATTCAACAAGCATGACTTTATCCATGTGTTGATCCTTTGAGATTGCAACTCTACCTAGACCCAATACCTTACTTTTACCAGTGTCAGCAAATGTGATGTGACTCTTGTCAGATGGACGTAAGGTTGAGTCCATAAGAAGGCTTCTTTTGCCGGTCATGTGATTGGTACACCCACTATCAATAATCCATTCTGAAGACACTGGTGTCGTACCCTACAGTGCAGTTAGGGGGATAGGCTTCACGAAGAGAATTGTGAAGCAAAAACATTTGACGAACCAGTGGGTTATGAAAGCTTAGATCCAGATTAGGACTGATAGGGAGAGTAGCAAGCGATTCAGGAACGAAGTACATAGTAGGACCATTCGGGCATTTGATCTTGCGCCATACAAGATGTTTAAGGTCCCCAGCAATAGCGTCAGACGATTTTGGTTTTCTGCTGGAGACCTTTCCCTGCAAAAGAGAGTTAAGCTTTCTTAGCCGCCCACATCTTCAAGGGTGGCTTAGAAGCAATAAGTCTAAGTGCAGCGTCTGAGAATTTTGGCTTTGGAGCCCTAGCAAAAGGTCTTGCAGGCGGACAATAGTACTCATAAGAATACGCAGAATAGTTCTTGGTCTTATGAACATGGTGGTTTGATGAACCGCGCTCATATTCATAGGCCTGAGTATGGTTTCCGTGCAAAACATTTGCGTTAGTGCGACTCAAGTGAGTCATCTGTCTGTATGAAGCCTTTGGACCGTATGAAGCCTGTGGTCTGAGGTTTGTCTTCTTCACGTGTGGTGTCATGATGACATTCACAGGAAGATTCTCCAGACACTTTTTCGGAACCCAGATCTTCTTCATAGGCGCTCCATTCCTGCAGTTAGTACCAATGTACCTAGCAAACACTTCACCTTTCTGACTCTTAAACAGTTTATAGTTTGCATCAAAGGATTCATCAATGACAACGGGGTTAGCACAAGTGAATCCAGATAGATTGGATGGATCTGCTGAAGGTTCCTTTGCAACAACCCATGTGGTTTTGGGGTACTGCTCAGGTTTCCAGTAAGAGCCATCAGCATTCATTTTCCTTACGAATCCAACACCCTCTTTCCTAGGGTTTCGGTTCAGGATCTGTCTTTTGAGGACATCACATAGTGTCTGATGCCCTTTGAGACTTTTGTACATCCCTGTTTCAAGCAATGTCTTCAACCTAGCATTCTCATCAGCAATAGCAGTGGTATCCTCAGTAGAGGGGTTAGTTCCCACATCAACAGTTGAAGATATTGCAATAGTAGCAGCAGTTGAACATTCAGCAACATAAGTAGCATTTTTATGCTCAATGCATTTAAGACATGGTGGTTCAAATCCTTCCTGAGTGGAACTGATCTGTTTGGCGTGAAGTGACTCATTTTCTTTTTGAAGATCTTCATGAGCCGCTCTCAATTTCTCAAGATCTTGCTTCCTTTGAAGATAATCATAGGAAAGCTTTTCATGAGTTGTTGAGAGCGTTTCATGACGACTTTCAAGTTCCTCATACTTAACGTGAAGATTTTTTATGTCTTCAATTAAGGACTCAGGTTGAGTCATTTCTGCGCCTAACAGATCATCGCTTTTGTCTAACAGTTTTTGAATATGTTCCATGGCTTTCTGTTGTTCAGTTGCAATTTTAGCAAGTGTTTTGTAGCTGGGTTTTGAACCATAATCAGAGTCATCGTCACTTGATGTTTGATAGTGAGTAGTGCGTGAGTTTACCTTGGCACCGCGTGCCATGAAGCAGTAGGTAGGAGCAGAGTAGTCCTTCATTTGCATCGGTGTCGGTGGTGAAGTCATTGTCTTCAGTGTTGAAGATGGACTTGGCAACGTATGCTGTAGCCAGACTTGCAACGCTAGAATCAGACTCCTCCTCAGACTCCACCTCCGCCTCCTCAGAAGCGGACTCCTCCTCTGAATCCATTTCCTTGCCAACAAACGCACGTGCCTTGCCAGATGAGCTCTTCTTGTGTGATGAAGACTTTGAGGAAGACTTGGAAGAAGACTTTGAGTATTTCTTCTTCTTCTTGTCGTTAGAGTCATATTCCTTGCTCTTCTTCTTCTTTCTGTTCTCATTGTCCCACTACGGACACTCAGAGATGAAGTGGCCAGTTTTCTTGCACTTGTGGCATGTTTTCTTCTTGTAGTCATGAGCAGAAGCTTCATCATTCCTTGAGCTTGATCGTGAAGACTTTCTGAAGCCTTTCTTCTTGGTAAATTTTTGGAACTTCTTCACAAGCATAGCAAGTTCCTTTCCAATGTCTTCAGGATCATCAGAACTGCTGTCAGATTCTTCTTCAGATGAGGAGACAACTTTTGCCTTCAAGGCACGAGTTCGCCCATAGTTTGGACCGTAGATATCTCTTTTCTCAGAAAGCTTAAACTCATGTGTGTTGAGCCTCTCAAGTATGTCGGACGGATCGAGTGTCTTGAAATCAGGTCGTTCTTGAATCATTAGGGCTAGGGTGTCAAACGAACTGTCAAGTGATCTCAGTAGTGTCTTGACAACTTCATGCTTGGTGATCTCAGTAGCGCCGAGGGCTTGAAGCTCATTTGTGATGTCAGTGAGTCGATCAAACGTGAGCTGGATATTCTCATTGTCATTTCGCTTGAAGCGGTTGAAGAGGTTGCGAAAGACACTAATTCTCTGATCTCTCTGGGTTGAGACACCTTCGTTGACCTTGGAGAGCCAGTCCCAGACCAGCTTAGATGTTTCCAAAGCACTCACACGGCCATACTGTCCTTTGGTCAGATGACCACAAATGATATTCTTGGTGGTAGAGTCCAGTTGAACGAACTTCTTGACATCAGCAGCAGTGACACCTTCTCCAGCCCTGGGAACGCCGTTCTTGACGACATACCATAGGTCGACGTCAATGGCTTCAAGATGCATGCGCATCTTATTCTTCCAGCAGGGATATTCAGTTCCATCGAAGACGGGGCATGCAGCGGAGACTTTGATTATCCCTGCAATCGACATAGCTAAAACTCCAGGTGGTTAAACCGAACCACATAGAACAAGGGAGTACCTTGCTCTGATACCAATTGGAAGTGCGTTATATCGACTAGAGGGGGGGTGAATAGGCGATTTTTATGAAAGTCTTCAAAACGTGGAAGTTTCGAAGTGAAACGATAGAAATAAACCTATTACCATGCAGCGGAAGGTAGACTACACTAGGCAAGCCATAGTCAAGTATTCAAGTGAGAGCATAATGACTAATAGCAGCAATGCAGTAAGGATCAGGTAGGAAGATATTATGAAGCCAAACAGAACACGCAGTCACTTAGTGAAGACAAAAGATAGTGCAATCATACAATGACTTCACAAGGAGTAACAGTAAGTAGAGGGACGGGAAGGATGAAACCAGTGACTCGTTGAAGACAATGATTTGTTGGACCAGTTCTAGTTTCTATGACAACTGTACGTCTGGTTAGGGCGGCTAGGTATTTAAACCTGAGGACACACAGTCCCGGACACCCAGTCCTGAACACGCAGCTCAGGACACCCAGTCCTCACCGTATTCCTCTTGAGCTAAGGTCACACAGACCTCGCCCAATCACTCTGGTAAGTCTTCAAGGTAGACTCCCAAACCTTCACACACTTTGTTCACCGGCGATCCACAATGTCTCTTGGATGCTCAGAACGCGACGCCTAACCGGCTGGAGGATGCACAGTCCTCAAGTGTAATAAGTCTTCAGATCACACAGACACGAAGACTTAAGTGATGCCTAATTCTCTTGGACTCTGGGTGGTTAGGGCTTTATCCTCGCAAGGAATTCTCTCTCAAAGGCTTCGAGGTGGGTTGCTCTCAAATGACAAAAGCCGTACACTAACTCTGAGCAGCCAACCGTTTATGGTTGTAGGGGGTGGGCTATTTATAGCCACTAGGCAACCCGGCCTGATTTGTCCGAAATGACCCTGGGTCACTAAGGAACTGACACGTGTTCCAACGGTCAGATTTCAAACTCACACGACAACTTTACTTGGGCTACAAGCAAAGCTGACTTGTCCGACTCTAGACAAGATTCGCTCTCATAGTCTTCACTCGAAGACATAGGTTTTGTTTAAGCATCACTTCAGTCATTCTGAATGGTTCTCTTGGACCCCACTTAACAGTACGATGGTTCCTATGACTCAACAAGGAAGAGGAAAAAGAGCTACGAAAGATCTAAGTCTTCGAGCTCCATAGGCTTCATGCGATGTTTTCTCTTGTCATAGTCTTCAATGTGAATATCTTCATATACCACCTATGACATCAATGTCTTCATACATTTTTAGAGGTCATCTCTGGTAAGAAAACCGAATCAATGAGGGACTTCTACCTGTGTTATCCTGCAATTCTCACAAACACATTAGTCCCTCAACTAGGTTTGTCGTCAATACTCCAAAACCAACTAGGGGTGGCACTAGATGCACTTACAGCAGGATTTCGCCAGTCGCCTTCTTCTCCGAGGCAATGCTCTTCTTCAGCAGCATCACCAAGCCGGCGGTCAACTCCCCCTGCTCATTGAGCTCAGCGGGCATGTCGTTGAGGCTCTCCTTCAGCAGCTCCACCAAGCCGTGGATGAACTCCTTCTGCTTATTGAGGTGCTTATTGAGCTGATCGGGCATGCCGTCGAGGGATAACGACTCCAGCGCCGCTTGTTCGCCTCCGCGTCTAGGGCGCTCCTAGTAGCTATCGCCTGCATGTGAGAGATCTTTCGAGGTCTCTGTGTGTCAGCGAGCCCTCTCTTTTTTTCCGCAGCCTTGGTTGCCGCTCCCTTGTTACGAGTAGTTCTCGACCTAGAGCTCTGCACACCGGCCATGGCAAGGATGGACGAAGAAGGAGGACTTATGAGGAGGAAGGTAGAGTAATTTTCGGTTAGGTAGTTCCCCTTTTTATAACCTAAGTACTAGCACTAGTACTGAAACCTGCATAGTGGGAACACATTCAAGTTTGGTACGTACTGGTAGGTGTGAGCAGGCTTGCACTTAATTGTAGCACTAGTACTTTCGAATGTGATGGGAACAAGGTAAAGATTAATTGATGGTTTTTGGTTTCGAGGCCCGAAACGGCTCCCGATGAGTTTAGTGGAACATAAATTTCAAGTAGACTACACTGCTCAGATGTGTAAATATTATGTTACTGTCAAAAATTGGCACAAAATATGAAGGAGACCAATGGAAGTACTACTAGCAACCCATGATTTAACTACTCGCACTACAAAAAAAAGACACATCCGTGACATTTTGGGCCGAACGAAATTTTTTTGTCATACATATGACACTTCTATGACGATAATTGTGACAAAACCCGGTATCATCATAGATGTGGTGGGCTCCTACTTCTATGACAAAAAATCATGACAGAAAATGGGCTTTTCGTCCTGGGCGGGCCGGAGACGCCGCTGCATGACATTCTTTGGGTCGTCCATGACGGAAAAAACCATGGTAGAAGAGAGGAGGAGGAAAATTTCAAGGAGTTCCCGGTTACGGTGGGAGGTCGGGAGCCGAGCGATGCGCGCTTCTCTCGTACACGTACGCGCATGTGTGCGAGGCATTGGCTCTAACTGAACCCGAGCGAGGCGTTGGGCTCTAACTGAACCCAGGCGATTGCACTGCAGGCTACGCGTTACTGAACCCGAGCGATCGATCGATGGCTGTTAACTGAACCTGATCGAGCGATTCTTTCGCTACTGCTGCTAACTGAAGCCGACCGATTGGATGAATAGTGAGCGTTGCGGGGGGGGGGTTGGATGAACAGTGAGCAGTGGCGTTGCCTCTGGATGAACAAGACCCTGTGGTGTGGAAGAGGGCTGGATGAACAGTAGACGGTGGAGGGGTGCCCGTGGAGGGGTGGATGAACAGGACCCCGTGGTGTGGAGGGCTGGATGAACAGTAGACGGTGGAGGGGTGCCAGTGGAGGGGTTGTTGAACAGGACCCCCTGGTGTGGAGGGCTGGATGAACAGTAGACGGTGGAGGGGTACCCATGGAGGGGTGGTTGAACAGGACCCCATGGTGTGGAGGGCTGGATGAACAGTAGACGGTGGAGGGGTGGTTGAACAGTAGCCAGTGGAGTAGCGTGGGGTGGAGGCTGGATGAACAGGAGCCCATGGAGGCTGGATAAATAGGAGGCCGTGGAGGCTGGATGAACAGGAGCTCGTGGAGGCTGGAGGAGGTCGACGGTGGAGATGAACAGTATCCCGTGGAGTCCCGTTTTGCGGTACGCCACACCCCTCCCGATGAACAGGACCCCCGTTTCGACCGTAGCGCTCCAACACAAGTCCGTTTCGTCCGTTTTGCGGTATGCTACACCCCTCCTGATCAACAGGACCCCCGTTTCGACCGTAGGAGGTCCGTTTCCTCCGTTTTGCGATACGCCAGACCCCTCCTGATGAACATGATCCCGTTTCGAACGTGTCCGGTCGAACACAAGGTCGTTTCCTCCGTTCTACGGTACGCCAGGCCTCGTTTCCATCGCTTGTTCCGTCCAAGCCCTCCCGATGAACACGACGCATTTCGTTGCCTCCCCATGAACACGACGCATTTCGTTGCCTCCCCATGAACACAACGCATTCCGTTGCCTCCCCATGAACACGACGACGATGCTGTTTCTCCGTTCCGACCCAACCATGTACATGAGCCCTGGCCGTACGTTTGCGCGAGTAGGCGTTCGAGACCCCGCCCGTATGTACACATACGTGGCCGTATTTTCTTTCTTGCACCCTGGCCGTTGTACGTACGTGTGCATGCTACATGCGCGCCTCTACTACGACACGTGCGCGCCTCTACATCGACCAGTATATATGTACATACACGTTCGCGACCAGAATGACAACGCTACATACGCTTTGACCAGGTGGGTCCCGACTGTCAGGCACTTCCTTGTGTGCGAAGATGTAGCTGGTGGGTCCCAGCAGTCAGGGGACGAAATACGGTGGCCCGTCCGGTGGGTCCCCGCTGTCAGGTGGAGGAATAATTATTTTGCACGTAATAAGGAGACACTTCCTTGCTGCGGCCGTGGACCCAGCTGTCAGCCTCTCCATGTATAGTCCACGTCCGATGGAAGCCATTCCTTGATCACGTTGACCACGCCGCGCCAAGAGAACCAGGGCGGTGGACGATGGCGAGGCCTAGGAAGGGGACGACATGGAGCCGGGGAAGACGCGGCAGTGGATGCCCACACGTAGAGGAGTTGATCTCCCTAAGGAGAAGTGGTTTAAATATAATCCTCCCATTGAAGTAAAAGTAGTTGAACCTATTAAATTTGAAGAAAAGACTATCACTTATAATGATTATGTTGTTCCTACTGCTTATATTGAGAAACCACCTTTCCCTGTTAGAATAAAGGATCATGCTAAAGCTTCAACTGTAGTTTGTAAGAGTAATACTAGAACACCTACACCCTCTGAGCAAATTAAAGTTGAACCTAGTATTGCTATGGTTAAAGATCTCTTTGCTAATAATATTGATGGGCATGTTATTTACTTATGTGATGAAGCTGCTAGAATTGCTAGACCCGATACTAAAAATAAACATAGACCTGTTGTAGGCATGCCTGTTATTTCTGTTAAAATAGGAGATCATTGCTATCATGGCTTATGTGATATGGGTGCTAGTGCAAGTGCAATACCCCATTCCTTATATAAAGAAATTATGCATGATATTGCACCCGCTGAGATAGAAGAGATAGATGTTACAATTAAGCTTGCTAATAGAGATACTATTTCACCCGTTGGGATTGTTAGAGATGTTGAAGTCTTGTGTGGGAAAGTTAAATATCCTGCTGATTTTCTTGTTCTTGGTTCACCACAAGATGACTTTTGTCCCACTATATTTGGTAGACCCTTCTTGAATACTGTTAATGCTAAGATAGACTGCAATAAGGATATTGCTTCTGTTGGTTTAGGGGATATGTATCATGAATTTAATTTTGCTAAATTTCGTAGACAACCCCACGATAAATAATTGCCTAGTAAAGATGAAATTATTGGTCTTGCTTCTATTGTCGTGCCTCCTAGTGATCCTTTAGAACAATATTTGATAGACCATGAAAATAATATGTTTATGAATGAAAGAAGGGAAATAGATGAAGTATTCTTTAAACAGGGACCTATTTTGAAACAAAACTTGCCTGTTGAAATCCTAGGGGATCCTCCT
Source organism: Triticum urartu (assembly GCF_003073215.2). NCBI lineage: Eukaryota > Viridiplantae > Streptophyta > Magnoliopsida > Poales > Poaceae > Triticum > Triticum urartu. Next base: position 291,407,478 of record NC_053022.1, read on the forward strand.
CCACCCAAGGGTGTTCCCGTGTTTGAGCTTAAACCTTTACCTGATACTCTTAAATATGCTTATCTTGAAGAGAAAGAGATATATCCTGTTATTATTAGTGTTAACCTTTCAGAGCATGAAGAAAAGAAAATATTGAAAACTCTAAAGAAGCACCATGCTGCTATTGGATATACTCTTGATGATCTTAAGGGCATTAGTCCCACTCTATGCCAGCACAAAATAAAACTGGAAAATGATGCTAAACCGGTTGTTGATCACCAACGACGGTTAAATCCTAAGATGAAAGAGGTGGTAAGAAAAGAAATACTAAAGCTTCTGGAGGCAGGTATAATTTATCCCGTTGCTGATAGTCAGTGGGTAAGTCCTGTCCATTGTGTCCCTAAGAAGGGAGGTATCATTGTTGTTCCTAATGATAAAGATGAATTGATCCCACAAAGAATTGTTACAGGTTATAGAATGGTAATTGATTTCCGCAAAATAAATAAAGCTACTAAAAGGATCATTACCCTTTACCTTTTATTGATCAAATGCTAGAAAGATCATCCAAACATACACATTTTTGCTGTCTAGATGGTTGTTCTGGCTTCTCTCAAATACATGTGTCAAAAGAGGATCAATAAAATACCACCTTTACTTGCCCTTTTGGTACCTTTGCTTATAGACGTATGCCTTTTGGTTTATGTAATGCACCTGCTACTTTTCAAAGATGTATGACTGCTATATTCTCTGACTTTTGTAAAAACATTGTTGAGATTTTCATGGATGATTTCTCCGTTTACGAAACTTCTTTTGATGATTGCTTAAGAAACCTTGATCGAGTTTTACAGAGATGTGAAGAAACTAATCTTGTCTTGAATTGGTAGAAGTGCCACTTTATGGTTAATGAAGGTATTGTCTTGGGGCATAAAATTTCTGAAAGAGGTATTGAAGTTGATAAAGCTAAGGTTGATGCTATTGAAAAGATGTCATGTCCTAAGGACATTAAAGGTATAAGAAGTTTCCTTGGTCATGCTGGCTTTTATAGGAGGTTCATTAAGGACTTCTCTAAAATTCTAGGCCTCTGACTAATCTCTTACAAAAAGATGTTCCCTTTGTCTTTGATGATGATTGTGTAGAAGCATTTGAAATACTTAAGAAAGCTTTGATTTCTGCACCTATTGTTCAGCCTCCTAATTGGAATATACCATTTGAAATTATGTGTGATGCTAGTGATTATGTTGTAGGGGACTGTTCTAGGACAAAGAGTTGATAAGAAATTATATGTTATTCAACATGCTAGTAAAACTCTAGACAATGCTCGAAGAAATTATGCTACTACTGAAAAAGATTTTTTAGCAGTTGTATTTGCTTGTGATAAGTTCACAACTTATATTGTTGATTCCAAAGTAACTGTTCACATTGATCATGCTGCTATTAAATAATTTATGGAAAATAAAGATGCCAAACCTAGACTTATTAGATGGGTTCTCTTGTGCTACCTCTTGAGCACTTCGTTGGTTTTCCCCGAAGAGGAAGGGATGATGCAGCAAAGTAGTGTAAGTATTTCCCTCAGTTTTGGAGAACCAAGGTATTAATCCAGTAGGAGGCTACGCACGAGTCCCTCGCACCTGCACAAAACAAATAAATCCTCGCAACCAATGCGATAAGGGGTTGTCAATCCCTACACGACCACTTACGAGAGTGAGATCTGATAGATATGATAAGATAATATTTTTGTATTTTTGTCATAAAGATGCAAAGTAAAATAAAAGCAAAGTAAAAAAGCAAAGGAAATAACTAAGTAGTAGGATATTAATATGATGAAGATAGACCCGGGGGCCATAGGTTTCACTAGTGGCTTCTCTCGAGAGCATAAGTATTCTATGGTGGGTGAACAAATTACTGTTGAGCAATTGACATAATTGAGCATAGTTATGAGAATATCTAGGTATGATCATGTATATAGGCATCACGTCTGAGACAAGTAGACCGACTCCTGCCTGCATCGACTACTATTACTCCACTCATCGACCGCTATCCAGCATGCATCTAGAGTAATAAGTTAATGAAAACAGAGTAACGCCTTAAGCAAGATGACATGATGTAGAGGGATAAACTCATGCAATATGATGAAAACCCCATCTTGTTATCCTCGATGGCAACAATACAATACGTGCCTTTCTGCCCCTACTGTCCCTGGGAAAGGACACCGCAAGATTGAACCCAAAGCTAAGCACTTATCCCATTGCAAGAAAGATCGATCTAGTAGGCCAAACCAAACTGATAATTCGAAGAGACTTGCAAAGATAACCAATCATACATAAAAGAATTCAGAGAAGATTCAAATATTGTTCATAGATAGACTTGATCATAAACCCACAATTCATCGGTCTCAACAAACACACCGCAAAAATAAGATTACATCGAATAGATCTCCACAGGAGAGGGGGAGAACATTGTATTGAGATCCAAAAAGAGAGAAGAAGCCATCTAGCTACTAACTATGGACCCGTAGGTCTAAGTTGAACTACTCACACTTCATCGGAGGGGATATGGTGTTGATGTAGAAGCCCTCAGTGATCGATGCCCCCTCCGGCGGAGCTCCGGAACAGGCCCCAAGATGGGATCTCATGGATACAGAAAGTTACGGCGGTGGAATTAGGGTTTTGGCTCCGTATCTGATCGTTTGGGGGTACGTAGGTATATATAGGAGGAAGGAGTACATCGGTGGAGCAACAGGGGGCCCACGAGGGTGGAGGGCGTGCCTGGGGGGGTAGGTGCGCCCCCTCCCTCGTGGCCTCCTCTTTTGTGTCTTGACGTAGGGTCCAAGTCTCCTGGGTCTTGTTCTTTGAGAAAATCACATTCCCGAAGGTTTAATTCCATTTGGACTCCGTTTGATATTCCTTTTCTTCGAAACCCTAAAACAGGAAAAAAATAGCAATTCTGGGCTGGGCCTCCGGTTAATAGGTTAGTCCCAAAAATAATATAAAAGTGGATAATAAAGCCCAATAATGTCCAAAACAGTAGATAATATAGCATGGAGCAATCAAAAATTATAGATACGTTGGAGACATATCAAGCATCCACAAGCTTAATTCCTGCTCGTCCTCGAGTAGGTAAATGATAAAAACAGAATTTTTGATGCGGAGTGCTACTTGGCATAATTTTAATGCAATTCTTCTTAATTGTGGTATGAATATTCAGATCCGAAAGTTTCAAGATAAAAGTTCATATTGACATAAAAATAATAATACTTCAAGCATACTAACTAAGCAATTATGTCTTCTCAAAATAACATGGCCAAAGAAAGTTCATCCCTAAAAAATCATATAGTTTAGTCCTGCTTCATTTTCGTCACACAAGAATGCTCTCATCATGCACAACCTCGATGACAAGCCAAGCAATTTCTTCATACTTTAGTAATCTCAAACCTATAAACTTTCACGCAATGTATGAGCGCGAGCCATGGACATAGCACTATGGGTGGAATAGAATATAATGAGGGGGTTTATGTGGAGAAGACAAAAAGGAGAAAGTCTCACATCAACGAGGCTAATCAATGGGCTATGGAGATGCCCACCGATTGATGTTAATGCAAGGAGTAGGGATTGCCATGCAACAGATGCACTAGAGCTATAAATGTATGAAAGCTCAACAAAAGAAACTAAGTGGGTGTGCATCCAACTTGCTTGCTCACGAAGACCTAGGGCACTTGAGGAGGCCCATTGTTGGAATATATAGGCCAAGTCCTATAATGAAAATTTCCACTAGTATATGAAAGTGACAAAACAAGAGACTCTCTATCATGAAGATTAAGGTGCTACTTTGAAGCACAAGTGTGGCAAAGGATAGTAACATTGTCCCTTCTCTCTTTTTCTCTCATTTTTTTATTTGGCCTTTCTCTTTTTTTATATGGCCTTTCTATTTTTTTATAATTCCTCACTAGGGACAATGCTCTAGAAAATGATGATCATCACACTTCTATTTATTTACAACTCAATGATTACAACTCGATACTAGAACAAAAGATGACTCTATATGAATGCCTGCGGCGATGTACCGGGATATGCAATGGACCAAGAGTGACATGTATGAAAGAATTGTGAACGGTGGCTTTGCCACAAATACTATGTCAACTACATGATCATGCTAAGCAATATGACAATAATGAATGCGTCATGATAAACGGAATGGTGGAAAGTTGCATGGCAATATATCTCGGAATGGCTATGGAAATGCCATAATAGGTAGGTATGGTGGCTGTTTTGAGGAAGATATAAGGAGGTTTATGTGTGAAAGAGCATATCATATCACGGGGTTTGGATGCACCGGCGAAGTTTGCGCAAACTCTCAATGTGAGAAAGGGCAATGCACGGTACCGAAGAGGCTGGCAAGGATGGAAGGGTGAGAGTGCGTATAATCCATGGACTCAACATTATTCATAAAGAACTCACATACTTATTGCAAAAATCTACAAGTCATCAAAAACCTCGGCACTACGCGCATGCTCCTAGGGGGATAGATTGGTAGGAAAAGACCATCGCTCGTACCCAACCTCCACTCATAAGGAGGACAATCAAATAACACCTCATGTTTCAAATTTGTTACATAACGTTTACCATACGTGCATGCTACGGGACTTGCAAACTTCAACACAAGCATTTCTCAATTTCACAACTACTCAACTAGCACGACTTTGATATTATTACCTCCATATCTCAAAACAATCATCAAGCATCAAACTTCTCTTAGTATTCAAAACACTCATCAGAAAATTTTACTAATCTTGAATACCTAGCATATTAGGATTTTAAGAAAATTACCATGCTATTTAAGACTCTCAAAATAATCTAAGTGAAGCATGAGAGATCAATAGTTTCTATAAAACAAATCCACCATCGTGCTCTAAAAGATATAAGTGAAGTACTAGAGCAAAACTATATAACTCAAAAGATATAAGCGAAGCACATAGAGTATTCTAACAAATTCCAAATCATGTATGGCTCTCTCAAAAGTTGTGTACAGCAAGTATTATTGTGGTAAACTAAAAAGTAAAGACTCAAATCATACAAGACGCTCCAAGCAAAACACATATCATGTGGCGAATGAAAATATAGCTCCAAGTAAAGTTACCGATAGAAGTAGACGAAAGAGGGGATGCCTTCCGGGGCATCCCCAAGCTTTGGCTTTTAGGTGACCTTAGATTATATTGGGGGTGACATGGGCATCCCCAAGCTTAGGCTCTTGCCACTCCTTGTTCCATAATCCATCAAATCTTTACCCAAAACTTGAAAACTTCACAACACAAAACTCAAAGTAGAAAATCTCGTGAGCTCCGTTAGCGAAAGAAAACAAAAGACCACTTCAAGGTACTGTAATGAACTAATTATTTATTTATATTGGTGTTAAACCTAATGTATTCCTACTTCTCTATGGTTTATAAACTATTTTACTAGCCATAGATTCATCAAAATAAGCAAACAACATACGAAAAACAGAATCTGTCAAAAGCAGAACAGACTGTAGTAATCTGTAGCTAGCGCAAGATCTGGAACCCCAAAAATTCTAAAATAAATTTCTGGACGTGAGTAATTTATCTATTAATAATCTTCAAAAATAATTAACTAAATATGACTTTCCAAATAAAAATGGCAGCAGTTCTCATGAGCGCTAAAGTTTCTGTTTTTTACGGCAAGTGTAACAAGACTTTCCCCAAGTCTTCCCAACGGTTCTACTTGGCACAAACACTAATTAAAAAAAAAGCACAACCAAAACAGAGTCTAGATAAATTATTTATTACTAAACAGGATCAAAAATCAAGGAATAAAAATAAAATTAGGTTGCCTCCCAACAAGCGCTATTGTTTAACGCCCCTAGCTAGGCATAACAAGCAAGGATAGATCTAGGTATTGCCATCTTTGGTAGGCAATCCATAAGTGGCTCTCATAATAGATTCATAAGGTAATTTAATTTTATTTCTAGGAAATTGTTCCATGCCTTTCCTTAATGGAAATTGTAATCTAATATTTCCTTCCTTCATATCAATAATTGCACCAATCGTTCTAAGGAAAGGTCTACCAAGAATAATAGGACATGAAGGATTGCAATCTATGTCAAGAACAATAAAATATACGGGCACATAATTCCTATTTTCAACAATAATAAAATAATTAATTCTTCCCATAGGTTTCTTAATAGTGGAATCCGCAAGGTGCAAGTTTAGAGAGCAATCATCAAAATCACGGAAACCTAACAAATCACACAAAGTCTTTGGAATCGTGGAAACACTAGCACCCAAATCACATAAAGCATAGCATTCATGATATTTAATTTTAATTTTAATAGTTGGTTCCCACTCATCATAAAGTTTCCTAGGGATAGAAACTTCCAATTCAAGTTTTTCTTCATAAGATTGCATCAAGGCATCAACGATATGTTTAGTAAATGCTTTATTTTGACTATAAGCGTGAGGACAATTTAGCACGGATTGCAACAAGGAAATATAATCAATCAAAGAGCAATTTTAATAGTTAAATTCCTTGAAATCCATAATAGTAGGTTTAGCAACATCTAGGGTTTTAATTTCTTGAATCCCATTTTTATCAATGTTAGCATCAAGATCAAAAAATTCCGAATTCTTGGAACGCCTTCTAGGTAAAGGTGGATCATATTCAGTCCCATCATTATCAAGATTCATATTGCAAAACAAAATTTAATAGGGGACACATCAATAACTTTTAGATCTTCATCTTTATTTTCATAGGAACTAGAAGAACACGCTCTTATAAAGGCATCTTTCTTAGCATGCATCCTAGCGGTTCTTTCTTTGCACTCATCAATGGAAAATTCTCATGGCTTTGAGATACTCATTGATATCATGCTTAGGTGGAATAGATCTAAGTTTCAAAGAATCAACATCAAGAGAAATTCTATCAATGTTCCTAGCCAACTCATTGATACGTCTCCAACGTATCTATAATTTTTGATTGCTCCATGCTATATTATCTACTGTTTTGAATGTTTATGGGTTTATTATACACTTTTATATCATTTTTGGGACTAACCTATTAACCCAGAGCCGAGTGCCAGTTTCTGTTTTTACCCTGTTTTAGGTTTCGAAGAAAAGGAAAATCAAACGAAGTCCAATTGACTTGAAACTTCACGGAACTCATTTTTGGAAGGAAAGAAGCCCGGAAGACTTGGAGTGCACGTCGGGGGACCTGCGAGGAGGTCACGAGGCAGGGGGGCGCGCCCTCCACCCTCATGAGCCCCTCGTGGCCCCCCTGACGTACTTCTTCCACCTATATATCTCCATATACCCTAAATACATCCGGGAGCACAATAGATCGGGAGTTCCGCCGCCAGAAGTCTCCATAGCCACCGAAAGCCAATCTAGACCCGTTCCGGCACCCTGCCGGAGGGGGCAATCCTTCTCCGGTGGCCATCTTCATCATCCCGGTGCGCTCCGTGACGAGGAGGGAGTAGTTCTCCCTCGGGGCTGAGGGTATGTACCAGTAGCTATGTGTTTGATCTCTCTCTCTCTCGTGTTCTTGAGATGATACGATCATGATGTATCGCGAGCTTTGCTATTATAGTTGGATCTTATGTTTCTCCTCCCCCTCTACTCTCTTGTAATGAATTGAGTTTCCCCTTTGAAGTAATCTTATCAGATTGAGTCTTTAAAGATTTGAGAACACTTGATGTATGTCTTGCCGTGCGTATCTGTGGTGACAATGGGATACCACGTGATTCACTTGATGTATGTTTTGGTGATCAACTTGCGGGTTCCGCCCATGAACCTATGCATAGGGGTTGGCACATGTTTTCGTCGTGATTCTCCGGTAGAAACTTTGGGGAACTCTTTGAGGTTCTATGTGTTGGTTGAATAGATGAATCTGAGATTGTGTGATGCATATCGTATAATCATACCCACGGATACTTGAGGTGACATTGGAGTATCTAGGTGACATTAGGGTTTTGGTTGATTTGTGTCTTAAGGTGTTATTCTAGTACGAACTCTAGGGCTGTTTGTGACACTTATAGGAATAGCCCAACGGATTGATTGGAAAGAATAACTTTGAGGTGGTTTCGTACCCTACCATAATCTCTTCGTTCGTTCTCCGCTATTAGTGACTTTGGAGTGACTCTTTGTTGCATGTTGAGGGATAGTTATGTGATCCAATTATGTTATTATTGTTGAGGGAACTTGCACTGGCGAAAGTATGAACCCTAGGCCTTGTTTCAACGCATTGCAATACCGTTTACGCTTACTTTTATCATTAGTTACCTTGCTGTTTTGATAATTTCATATTACAAATACCTTTATCTACTATCCATATACCACTTGTATCACCCTCTCTTCACCGAACTAGTGCACCTATACAATTTACCATTGTATTGGGTGTGTTGGGGACACAAGAGACTCTTTGTTATTTGGTTGGAGGGTTGCTTGAGAGAGACCATCTTCATCCTACGCCTCCTACGGATTGATAAACCTTAGGTCATCCACTTGAGGGAAATTTGCTACTGTCCTACAAACCTCTGCACTTGGAGGCCCAACAACGTCTACAAGAAGAAGGTTGTGTAGTAGACATCAAGCTCTTTTCTGGCGCCGTTGCCGGGGAGGTGAGTGCTTGAAGTTATATCTTTAGATCTTGCAATCAAGTCTTTTAGTTTCTTGTTTTATCACTAGTTTAGTTTATAAAAGAAAATTACAAAAAATGGAATTAAGTTTGTCCCATACACTTCATCTTTTTAATATCTTTCGTGAGTATGATGGAAAGGATAATTGTGCTCAAGTGATAGAAGAAGAAATCTATAAAATGTTTGGCACTAAATATTTGAATGATGAGCATGATTGCAATGTTGTTAGTATGAATTCCTTGAATGTCTATGATGCTAATGATATGCAAAGCCACAAGCTTGGGGAAGCTATGTTTGATGAAGATGATATTTTTTGTCCCCCAAGTTTTGATGAGCAAATTTATTATGATGAAAGCATGCCTCCTATCTATGATGATTATTGTGATGACACCTATGCTTTAAAGAATAATGATAACCATGAAACTTGTCATCTTGATCTTAATTTTCAATCACATGATAGTTATTTCGTTGAGTTTGCTCCCACTATTATTCATGAGAAGAATTTTGCTTGTGTGGAGAGTAGTAAAATTTCTATGCTTGTAGATCATGAAAATAATTCTTTAGGTGCTGGTTATATTGTTGAATTCATTCATGATGCTACTGAAAATTATTATGAGGGAGGAATATATGCTTGTAGGAATTGCAATAATATCAAGTTTCCTCTCTATGTGCTTAAAATTTTGAAGTTATGCTTGTTTTACCTTCCTATGCAAGTTGATTATTGTTCCCACAAGTTGTTTGCTCACAAAATCCCTATGGATAGGAAGTATGTTAGACTTGAATGTGCTAGTCATATTCTTCATGATGCTCTCTTTATGTTTCAATTCTTATCTTTTATGTGAGCATCATTGAAATCATCATGCCTAGCTAGGGGCGTTAAACGATAGCGCTTGTTGGGAGGCAACCCAACTTTATTTTTGTTACTTGCTTTTTGTTCCTGTTTAGTAATAAATAATTCATCTAGCCTCTGTTTAGATGTGGTTTTAGTTGTTAATTAGTGTTTGTGCCAAGTAGAACCTTTGGGAAGACTCGGGGAAAGTATTTGCGATCATGCTGTAAAAAACAGAAACTTTAGCGCTCACGAGAATTGCTGCCATTTTTATTTGGAGAGTGCTATTTAGTTAATTATTTTTGCAGATGATTAATAGATAAATTCCTCAGGTCCAGCAATTTATTTGAGAATTTTATGAGTTCCAGAAGTGGTCGAAACCTACATATTACTACAGACTGTTCTGTTTTTGACAGATTCTGTTTTTCATGTGTTGTTTACTTATTTTGACGAATCTATGGCTAGTAAAAAAAATTATAAACCATAGAGAAGTTGTAATACAGTAGGTTTAACACCAATATAAATAAAGAATGAGTTCATTACAGTACTTGAAGTGGTGATTTATTTTCTTATACTAACGGAGCTCACGAGTTTTCTACTTTAAGTTTTGTGTTGTGAAGTTTTCAAGTTTTGGGTAAGGATTCGATGGACTATGGAATAAGGAGTGGCAAGAGCCTAAGCTTGGGGATGCCCTGGAAGGCATCCCCTCTTTCGTCTTCATTCATCGGTAACTTTACTTGGAGCTATATTTTTATTTACCACATGATATGTGTTTTGCTTGGAGCATCAATTTATTTTGTTAAGATTTTCTTGCTGTTATTTAGAACAATGTTTTGCATCTTTTATTTCAATAAAAGTGGCATTGATAGCCTTTACAATGCCTATGTTACAAGTATAGACGTTGCTGTTTGAAAACAGAAAGTTTACCGCTGTTGCAATAATTCCCTAGAAAAGTCAGAATGTGATAAAATGTTGAAACCTTTTGCATATTAAGCTCTGATAAATTTACTACAGTGGGAATTTTCTTTCATAATTTTTGGAGCTAGGGAAGTATGGATGTTGCAGCATTCTTTACAGACTATCCTGTTTAGGCAGATTGCTGTTATGTTTGCATTGTTTGCATATGTTTGCTTATTTAATGATTCTATTTGAGGATAGGACTATTAAATATGCAGAGGCATCTAGTATGCAATGTTGAATAATAATTTTAGTGATTTTATATAGTAGAGTATGATAAGGTTTTTGCAATGGTTTATACTAACTTATCTCACGAGTCCTTGTTGAGTTTTGTGTGGATGAAGCTTTTGAGATTTAGGGAGACCGTGATATGAGAGGAATTAAGGAGACACAAAAGCTCAAGCTTGGCGATGCCCAAGTCACCGCAAGATAATATTTCAAGAAGTCTCAAGTGTCCAAGCTTTGGGATGCCCCGGTTGGCATCCCACCTTTCTTCTTCAACAAACTATCGGTTGATCCTGAGTTTTTGCTTCTTCACATGATGTTTGCTATTCTTAGATGTCATTTTATTTAGTTTTGATTGCTGTTTGAATAAAGTATCAAGGTCTGAAATTATTTAATGGGAGAGTCTTCACATAGTTGCACAATTATTCGACTACTCATTGATCTTCACTTATATCTTTCGGAGTAGCTTGTCATTTGCTCTAGTGCTTCACTTATATCTTTTAGAGCATGGTGGTAGTTTTATTTGAAGAAATAGATGAATTCTGATGCTTCACTTAGATTATTTTGAGAGTCTTAATAGCATGGTAATTTGCCTAAAATCCTAATATGCTTGGTATGCAAGATTAATAATAAAATTCTCTTATGAGTGTTTTGAATACTAAGAGAAGTTTGATGCTTGATGATTGTTTTGAGATATGGAGGTAATAATATCAAAGTTGTGCTAGTTGAGTAGTTGTGAATTTGAGAAATGCTTGTGTTGAAGTTTGCATGTCCCGTAGCATGCATGTATGGTAAGCTTGTGTAATAAAATTGAAACATGAGGTGTTATTTGATTGTCCTCCTTATGAGTGGCGGTCGGGGACGAGCGATGGTCTTTTCCTACCAATCTATCCCCCTAGGAGCATGCGCGTAGTGCCGAGGTTTTTGATGACTTGTAGATTTTTGCAATAAGTATGTGAGTTCTTTATGACTAATGTTGAGTCCATGGATTATACGCACTCTCACCCTTCTATCCTTGCTAGCCTCTTTGGTACCGTGCATTGCCCTTTCTCACATTGATAGTTGGTGCAAACTTCGCCGGTGCATCCAAACTCCATGATATGATACGCTCTGTCACACATAAACCTCCTTATATCTTCCTCAAAACAGCCACCATACCTACCTATTATGGCATTTCCATAGCCATTCTGAGATATAGTGCCATGCAACTTTCCATCATTCCGTTCATCATGACACATTCATCATTGTCATATTGCTTAGCATGATCATGTAGTTGACATAGTATTTGTGGCAAAGCCACCGTTCATAATTCTTTCATACATGTCACTCTTAATTCATTGCATATCCCGGTACACCGCCGGAGGCATTCATATAAAGTCATCTTTGTTCTAGTATCGAGTTGTAATCATTGAGTTGTAAATAAATACAAGTGTGATGATCATCATTATTAGAGCATTGTCCCAAGTGAGCAATAAATAAAAAATAAAAAAGGGAAAGGCCATAAAAAAGGAAAGGCCCAAAAAAAAGGAGAAGGCCCCCCCAAAAAAGAGAAAGGCCATAAAAAAGGCCCAAAAAATGAGAGAAAAAGAGAGAAGGGACAATGTTACTATCCTTTTACCACACTTGTGCTTCAAATTAGCACCATGATCTTCATAGTAGAGAGTCTCTCATGTTATCACTTTCATATACTAGTGGGAATTTTTCATTATAGAACTTGGCTTGTATATTCCAACAATGGGCCTCCTCAAGTGCCCTAGGTCTTCGTGAGCAAGCAAGTTGGATGCACACCCACTAGTTTCTTTTGTTGAGCTTTTATACATTTATAGCTCTAGTGCATCCATTGCATGGCAATCCCTACTCCTTGCATTAACATCAATCGGTGGGCATCTCCATAGCCCATTGATTAGCCTCGTTGATGTGAGACTTTCTCCTTTTTGTCCTCTCCACATAACCCCCTCATTATTCTATTCCACCCATAGTGCTATATCCATGGCTCGCGCTCATGTATTGCATGAAAGTTTATGAGTTTGAGATTACTAAAAGCATGAAACAATTTCTTGGCTTGTCATCGTGGTTGTGCATGATGAAAGCATTCTTGTGTGACGAAAATGAAACATTACTAAACTATATGATCTTGTAGGGATGAACTTTCTTTGGCCATGTTATTTTGAGAAGACATAATTGCTTAGTTAGTATGCTTGAAGTATTATCATTTTTATGTCAATATGAACTTTTGTCTTGAATCTTTTGGATCTGAATATTCATACCACAATTAAGAAGAATTACATTGAAATTATGCCAAGTAGCACTCCGCATCAAAAAATTTGTTTTTATCATTTACCTACTTGAGGATGAGCAGGAATTAAGCTTGGCGATGTTGATACGTCTCCCACGTATCTATAATTTTTGATTGCTCCATGCTATATTATCTACTGTTTTGAATGTTTATGGGCTTTATTATACACTTTTATATCATTTTTGGGACTAACCTATTAACCCAGAGCCCAGTGCCAGTTTCTGTTTTTACACTGTTTTAGGGTTTCGAAGAAAAGGAAAATCAAACGGAGTCCAATTGACCTGAAACTTCATGGAACTCATTTTTGGAAGGAAAGAAGCCCAGAAGACTTGGAGTGCACGTCGGGGGACCTGCGAGGAGGTCACGAGGCAGGGGGTGCGCCCACCCCCCCTAGGCGCGCCCTCCACCCTCATGAGCCCCTCGTGGGGCCCCTGACGTACTTCTTCCGCCTATATATCTCCATATACCCTAAAAACATCCGGAAGCACAATAGATCGGGAGTTCCGGCGCCAGAAGCCTCCGTAGCCACCGAAAGCCAATCTAGACCTGTTCCAGCACCCTGCCGGAGGGGGCAATCCTTCTCCGGTGGCCATCTTCGTCATCCCGGTGCTCTCCATGACGAGGAGGGAGTAGTTCTCCCTCGGGGCTGAGGGTATGTACCAGTAGATATGTGTTTGATCTCTCTCTCTCTCTCGTGTTCTTGAGATGATATGATCTTGATGTATCGCGAGCTTTGCTATTATAGTTGGATCTTATGTTTCTCCTCCCCCTCTACTCTCTTGTAATGAATTGAGTTTCCCCTTTGAAGTAATCTTATCGGATTGAGTCTTTAAAGATTTGAGAACACTTGATGTATGTCTTGACGTGCGTATCTGTGGTGACAATGGGATACCACACGATTCACTTGATGTATGTTTTGGTGATCAACTTGCGGGTTGCGCCCATGAACCTATGCATAGGGGTTGGCACACGTTTTCGTCGTGATTCTCCGGTAGAAACTTTGGGGCACTCTTTGAGGTTCTATGTGTTGGTTGAATAGATGAATCTGAGATTGTGTGATGCATATCGTATAATCATACCCACGGATACTTGAGGTGACATTGGAGTATCTAGGTGACATTAGGGTTTTGGTTGATTTGTGTCTTAAGGCGTTATTCTAGTACGAACTCTAGGGCTGTTTGTTACACTTATAGGAATAGCCCAACGGATTGATTGGAAAGAATAACTTTGAGGTGGTTTCGTACCCTACCATAATCTCTTCGTTCGTTCTCCGCTATTAGTGACTTTGGAGTGACTCTTTGTTGCATGTTGAGGGATAGTTATGTGATCCAATTATGTTATTATTGTTGAGGGAACTTGCACTGGCGAAAGTATGAACACTAGGCCTTGTTTTAACGCATTGCAATACCGTTTACGCTTACTTTTATCATTAGTTACCTTGCTGTTTTGATAATTTCAGATTACAAATACCTTTATCTACTATCCATATACCACTTGTATCACCCTCTCTTCACCGAACTAGTGCACCTATACAATTTACCATTGTATTGGGTGTGTTGGGGACACAAGAGACTCTTTGTTATTTGGTTGCAGGGTTGCTTGAGAGAGACCATCTTCATCCTACGCCTCCTACGGATTGATAAACCTTAGGTCATCCACTTGAGGGAAATTTGCTACTGTCCTACAAACCTCTGCACTTGGAGGCCCAACAACGTCTACAAGAAGAAGGTTGTGTAGTAGACATCACTCATCAATCTTAAGTAATTTTTCTTCAATCAAAGCATTGAAGTTCTTTTGAGAAGTAATAAATTCTTTAATATTAGATTCAAAATCAGAGGGCATCTTATTATAATTTCCATAAGAATTGTTGTAGGAATTACCATAATTATTAGAGGGATTACTAGGATAAGGCCTAGGATTGAAATTTCCTCTATATGCGTTGTTACCAAAATTGTTCCTACCAACAAAATTCACATCCATAGATTCATTATTATTCTCAATCAAAGTAGACAAGGACATATCATTAGGATCAGAAGAAACACTCTTACTAGCAAATAATTTCATAAGTTCATCCATCTTTCCACTCAAAACATTAATTTCTTCTATCGCGTGCACCTTTTTATTAGTAGATCTTTCAGTATGCCATTGAGAATAATTAACCATAATATTACCTAGGAGTTTAGTAGCTTCTCCTAAAGTGATTTCCATAAAAGTGCCTCCCATGGCCGAATCTAAAAGATTTCTAGAAGCAAAATTCAATCCGGCATAAAAAATTTGTATAATCATCCACAAATTTAAACCATGAGTACGGCAATTACGTATCATTAGTTTCATTCTCTCCCAAGCTTGTGCAACATGTTCATGATCAGGTTGCTTAAAATTCATAATATCGTTTCTAAGAGAGATGATCTTAGCGGGAGGAAAATACTTAGAGATGAAAGCATCTTTGCACTTGTTCCATGAATCAATACTATTTTTAGGCAAAGACAAAAACCAAGCTTCATCACGATCTCTAAGCGAAAAAGGAAATAGCTTCAATTTAACAATATAATTATCCACATCTTTCTTCTTTTGCATATCACACAAATCTACGAAGCTATTTAGATGGGTAGCGGCATCTTCACTAGGAAGGCCGGAAAACGGATCGTTCATGACAAGATTCAGCAAAGCAGTATTAATTTCACAAGATTCAGCATCGGTAAGAGGAGCAATCGGAGTGCTAATAAAATCATTGTTGTTGGTATTGGTGAAGTCACACAATTTAGTGTTATCTTGAGCCATCGTGACAAACAAGCAAACTAACACACAAGCAAACAAAAAGCAAGCGGGCAAAAAGAGGCAAATAGAGAAAGAGAGGGAGGATAGAGAAAGAGGGCGAATAAAACGGCAAGGGTGAAGTGGGGGAGAGGAAAATGAGAGGCAAATGGCAAATAATGTAATGCAGGAGATAAGGGTATGTGATCGGTACTTGGTATATTGACTTTTGCGTAGACCTCCCCAGCAACGGCGCCAGAAATCCTTCTTGCTACCTCTTGAGCACTGCGTTGGATTTCCCCGAAGAGGAGAGGATGATGCAGCAAAGTAGCGTAAGTATTTCTCTCAGTTTTTGAGAACCAAGGTATCAATCCAGTAGGAGGCTACGTGCGAGTCCCTCGCACCTGCACAAAACAAATAAATTCTCGCAACCAACGCGATAAGGGGTTGTCAATCCCTACACGGCCACTTACAAGAGTGAGATCTGATAGATATGAAAAGATAATATTTTTGGTATTTTTGTGATAAAGATGCAAAGTAGAATAAAAGCAAAGTAAAAAAGCAAAGGAAATAACTAAGTAGTAGGAGATTAATATGATGAAGATAGACCCGGGGGCCATAGGTTTCACTAGTGGCTTCTCTCGAGAGCATAAGTATTCTATGGTGGGTGAACAAATTACTGTTGAGCAATTGACATAATTGAGCATAGTTATGAGAATATCTAGGTATGATCATGTATATAGGCATCACGTCCGAGACAAGTAGACCAACTCCTGCCTGCATCTACTACTATTACTCCACTCATCGACCGCTATCCAGCATGCATCTAGAGTATTAAGTTAATGAAAACAGAGTAACGCCTTAAGCAAGATGACATGATGTAGAGGGATAAACTCATGCAATATGATGAAAACCCCATCTTGTTATCCTCGATGGCAACAATACAATACGTGCCTTGCTGCCCCTACTGTCCCTGGGAAAGGACACCGCAAGATTGAACCCAAAGCTAAGCACTTATCCCATTGCAAGAAAGATCAATCTAGTAGGCCAAACCAAACTGATAATTCCAAGAGACTTGCAAAGATAACCAATCATACATAAAAGAATTCAGAGAAGATTCAAATATTTTTCATAGATAGACTTGATCATAAACCCACAATTCATCGGTCTCAACAAACACACCACAAAAAGAAGATTACATCGAATAGATCTCCACAGGAGAGGGGGAGAACATTGTATGGAGATCCAAAAAGAGAGAAGAAGCCATCTAGCTACTAACTATGGACCCGTAGGTCTGAGGTGAACTACTCACACTTCATCGGAGGGGCTATGGTGTTGATGTAGAAGCCCTTAGTGATCGATGCCCCCTCTGGCGGAGCTCTGGAACAGGCCCCAAGATGGGATCTCATGGATACAGAAAGTTACGGCGGTGGAATTAGGGTTTTGGCTCCGTATCTGATCGTTTCGGGGTACGTAGGTATATATAGGAGGAAGGAGTACCTCGGTGGAGCAACAGGGGGCCCACGAGGGTGGAGGGCGTGCCTGGGGGGGTAGGTGCGCCCCCTCCCTCGTGGCCTCCTCTTTTGTGTCTTGATGTAGGGTCCAAGTCTCCTGGGTGTTGTTAGTTGAGAAAATCACGTTCCCGAAGGTTTCATTCCGTTTGGACTCCGTTTGATGTTCCTTTTCTTCGAAACCCTAAAACAGGAAAAAAACCCAGCAATTCTGGGCTGGGCCTCCGGTTAATAGGTTTGTCCCAAAAATAATATAAAATTGGATAATAAATCCCAATAATGTCCAAAACAGTAGATAATATAGCATGGAGCAATCAAAAATTATAGATACGTTGGTGACGTATCATCTTGCTACAAGAATTTGATTTGCATATTATTGATAGAAAGGGAGCTGAGAACCCCATTGCAGACAACTTGTCTAGGTTAGAGAATGTTCTTGATGACCCACTACCTGTTGATGATAGCTTTCCTGATGAACAACTAGTTGTCATAAATGCTTCTTGTACTGCTCCATGGTATGCTGATTATGCTAATTATATTGTTGCTAAATTTATACCACCTAGTTTCACGTACCAGCAAAAGAAAAAGTTCTTATATGATTAAAGGCATTACTTTTGGGATGACCCACACCTTTATAAAGAAGGAGTAGATGGTGTTATTAGACGTTGTGTACTTGAGCCTGAACAGGAACAGATCCTACGCAAGTGTCACTCTGAGGCTTATGGAGGACACCATGCTGGAGATAGAACTGCACATAAGGTATTGCAATCCGGTTTTTATTGGCCTACTATTTTCAAGGATGCCCGTAAGTTTGTCTTGTCTTGTGATGAATGTCAAAGAATTGGTAATATTAGTAGGCGTCAAGAAATTCTTATGAATTATTCACTTGTTATTGAACCATTTGATATTTGGGGCTTTGATTATATGGAACTGTTTCCTTCCTCTAATGGGTACACACATATTTTTGTTGATATTGATTACGTTACTAAGTGGGTAGAAGCTATTCCAACTAGTAGTGCTAATCATAACACCTCTATTAAGATGGTTAAATAAGTTATTTTCCGAGGTTTGGAGTCCCTAGATACTTAATGACTGATGGTGGTCCACATTTTATTCATGGTGCCTTTCGTAAAATGCTTGCCAAGTATGATGTTAATCATAGGATTGCATCTCCATATCATCCACAGTCTAGTGGTCAAGTAGAATTAAGTAATAGAGAGCTTAAATTACTTTTGCAAAAGACTGTTAATAGATCTAGAAAGAATTGGTCCAAGAAACTTGATGATGCATTATGGGCCTATAGAACTGCATACAAAAATCCTATGGGTATGTCTCCATATAAAATGGTTAATGGAAGGCATGTCACTTACCTCTTGAACTAGAACATAAGGCATATTGGGCCATTAAAGAGCTCAATTATGATTTCAAACTTGCCAGTGAGAAGAGGCTTTTTGACATTAGCTCACTTGATAAATGGAGAACCCAGGCCTATGAGAATGCCAAACTGTTTAAAGAAAAAGTTAAAAGATGGCATGACAAAAGGATACAAAAACATGAGTTTAATGTAGGTGATTATGTATTATTATACAACTCTCGTTTAAGATTTATTGCAGGCAAACTCCTCTCTAAATGGGAAGGTCCTTACGTCATCGAGGAGGTCTATCGTTCCGGTGCCATAAAGATCAACAACTTCGAAGGCCCAAATCCGAGGGTGGTGAACGGTCAAAGAATCAAACATTATATCTTAGGTAATCCCATAAATGTTGAAACTAATGTTATTGAAACCATAACCCCGGAGGAATACATAAGGGACACTTTTCAGAACGTTTCAGACTCCGAAAAGGAATAGGTACGTTGTACGGTAAGTAAACCGACTCCAAAACAGTTCTAATGGTAATTTTTCTCCGTTTTGGAATATTTAAGAAAATAGGAAAATAAGAAGTAGTCCGGAAAGGACACGAGTCTTCCATGAGGGTGGAGTGCGCGCCCTACCCCCCTGGGCACGCCCCCTGCCTCGTTGGCACTTCGTGTGCTCTCCGGACTCCGTTTTCTTGCATGATACTTCTTTTGGTTGGCAAAAATTCATTATATAATCTCCCGAGGGTTTTGACCACCGTATCACGCAAATATCTTCTGTCTTTGTTTCGAGCTATGTCTGCTGCAGGTTTAGAGCAATATGTCTTTTCAAGAGTCAGTCGGGGAGAGTCGGGTGTCTCATCTGACATTGGGGCCAAGAGCAAACAGTGATGCTGACTACTTTGGTCCATCAACCGAGGAAGAGATGGAGGCCGACTTGAAAAGGATAGATGCCATGGAGGAGGATCAAGAAGTTACTTCTCATTTCCGAGCCGGATTCACGATGGGGTAACTACAGAGCTCTGCTACTCCAAACTCGGCCATCCCTTCCAACGTTAGATTTCTTTCTTATGAAAATATGAAAAAGAGTGTTACTTGTTCTCCCGCAGCTATGCAACATCCCTGGGTGAAAGGAGCTTTAGCCATCACGGGCAAGCTCAGTAAAGAAATAATGGACCTCAAGCATCAAGTCAATAAGCTCGAGGAAGAGAATCATATCCCGAGGGGCATCATCGCCAAGAATATCACATCACCAACCCCGAAGAAAGAGACATAAACACATGGGTATGGGCACTCCCCTTGGCAACTGCCAAGCTTGGGGGAGTGCCCCGGTATCGTATCATCATCACACTTCTATCTTTACCATTTTTCTTAGTTCGATCCTTTTGGTAATATCTTGATCTAGTAGAATAAAGTTTTAGTATGATCTAGTTTTGAGTTTTGCTTTATGATCCTTCTATGTAATCGAGTCCGTGAGCTATATATAATAAAGATTAGTGTTGAGTCAAGGGCTTGATTATATTGCTATGATCTTGAGGGAATTAAATAAAAGAGAAAGAATAAAAAGAAATAAAGGGAGCATATGTATCTTATGGAGAGTAATGACTTCACATATAAAGAGTATAATAAATAAAAGTTGTTGAGAGTTGACAAACATAGTTTTGGTCATCGTTGCAATTAATAGGAAGTAATAAAGAAAGAGAGGTTTTCACATATAAATATACTATCTTGGACATCTTTTATGATTGTGAGCACTCATTAAAATATGATATGCTAAAGAGTTGACGTTGGACAAGGAAGACAACATAACGGGTTATGTTTCCTTACATCTGAAATAAATTATATTGTCATGGATCATCCAACATGTTGAGCTTGCCTTTCCCTCTCATGCTAGCCAAATTCTATGCACCAAGTAGAGATACTACTTGTGCTTCCAAATATCCTTAAACCTAGTTTTGCCATGAGAGTCGATCATATCTACCTATGGATTGAGTAAGATCCTTCAAGTAAGTTGTCATCGTTGCAAGAAGTAAAAATTGCTTTCTAAATATGTATGATTTATTAGTGTGGAGAAAATAATCTTTATACGATCTTGTGATGTGGAAGAAATAAAAGCGACGGACTGCATAATAAAGGTCCATATCACAAGTGGCAACATAAAGTGACGTTCTTTCGCATCAAGATTTTGTGCATCCCACCATAAAAGCACATGACAACCTCTGGTTCCCTCTGCGAAGGGCCTATCTTTTTATTCTTGTCCTATACTTCATGCAAGAGTCACGATGATCTTCACCTTTCCTTTTTACATTTTATCCTTTGGCAAGCACAATGCGTTGGAAAGATCCTGATATATATAGCTAATTGGATGTGAGTTTTCATGAACTATTATTGTTGACATTACCCTTGAGGTAAAAGGTTGGGAGGCAAAACTATAAGCCCCTATCTTTCTCTGTGTCCGACTAAATGATGGTTGAGTATGTGGACTTGCTGAAAAGCTCTTATATTGAATCTTTCTGATGTTATGATAAATTGCAATTGCCTTAATGACTGAGATTATAGTTTGTTGGTTCTCAATGAAGTTTCTGACTCATACTTGAAATTGTGATTGAATTGTTACTTCAGCATAAGAGATCATATGACAATATATGTATATGTTGTTGTTCTAAGAATGATCATGATGCCCTTATGTCCGTATTTTATTTTATCAACACCTCTATCTCTAAACATGTGGACATATTTTTCGATATCGGCTTTCGCCTGAGGACAAGTGAGGTCTAAGCTTGGGGGAGTTGATACGTCCATTTTGCATCATGCTTTTATATCGATATTTATTGCATTATGGGTTGTTATTACACATTATCTCACAATACTTATGCCTATTCTCTCTTATTTTACAAGGTTTACATGAAGAGGGACAATGCTGGCAGCTGGAATTCTGGGCTGGAAAGGGAGCAAATATTAGAGACCTATTCTGCACATCTCCAGAAGTCCTGAAACTTCACAGGAGCACGTTTCAGAATATATAAAAAATATTGGGCGAAAGAAGTACCAGAGGGGGGCCACCCACCGTCCACGAGGGTGGGGGCGCGTCCTACCCCCTGGCAGCCCTCTAATGCCCATCTTTGGTTATATGGAGTCTTTCATCGAGGAAAAAAAATCATAAGCAAGCTCACGGGACAAAACTCTGCCGCCACGAGGCGGAACCAATCTAGGGCTTCGACGGAGCTGTTCTGCCGAGGAAACTTCCCTCCGGGAGGGGGAAATCATCACCATCGTCATCACCAACGATCCTCTCATCGAGAGGGGGTCAATATCCATCAACATCTTCACCAGCACCATCTCATCTCAAACCCTAGCTCATCTCTTGTATCCAATCTTTGTATCAAAACCTTAGATTGGTACCTGTGGGTTGCTAGTAGTGTTGATTACTCCTTGTAGTTGATGCTAGTTGGTTTACTTGGTGGAAGATCATATGTTCAGATCTATTATGCATATTAATACCCCTCTAATTATGAACATGAATATGCTTTGTGAGTAGTCCCGTTTGTTCCTGAGGACATGGGAGAAGTCTTGCCATAAGTAGTCATGCGAATTTGGTATTCATTCGATATTTTGATGGGATGTATGTTGTCTTTCCTCTAGTGGTGTCATGTGAACGTCGACTACATGACACTTCACCATTGTTTGCGCCTAGAGGAGGGCATTGGGAAGTAATAAGTAGATGATGGGTTGCTAGAGTGACAGAAGCTTAAACCCTAGTTTATGTGTTGCTTCTAAGAGGCTGATTTGGATCCATATGTTTCATGCTATGGTTAGTGGGGGAGTCCTAGATTAGGGGGTATCCGGACAGCCGGATTATATCCTTTGGCCGGACTGTTGGACTATGAAGATACAAGATTGAAGACTTCGTCTCGTGTCCAGATGGGACTCTTCTTGGCGTGGAAGGCAACCTTGGCAATACGGATATGTAGATCTCCTTCCTTGTAACCGACTCTGTGTCACCCTAGCCCCCTCCGATGCCTATATAAATGGGAGGGTTTAGTCCGTAGGACAACATACAATCATACCATAGGCTAGCTTCTAGGGTTTAGCCTCTTCGATCTCATGGTAGATCAACTCTTGTACTACTCATATTATCAAGAATAATCAAGCAGGACGTAGGGTTTTACCTCCATCAAGAGGGCCCGAACCTGGGTAAAACACCGTGTCCCCTGCCTCCTGTTACCATCCGCCTTAGACGCACAGTTTGGGACCCCCTACCCGAGATCCGCCGATTTTGATACCGACATTGGTGCTTTCATTGAGAGCTCCTCTGTGTCGTCACTGTTAGGCTTGATGGCTCCTTCGATCATCGATAGCGATGTAGTCTAGGGTGAGACTTTTCTCCCCGAACAGATCTTTGTATTCGGCAGCTTCGCACTGCGGGCCAACTCGCTTGGCCATCTGGAGCAGATCGAGAGTTACGCCCTTGGCCACCAGGTCAGGTTTGGAAGCTTACACTACACGGCCGACATCCGCGGAGACTTGATCTTCGACGGATTCGAGCCCCTGCCGAGTGCGCCGCACAGTCACGATGAGCATGATTTAGCTCTACCATCGGACAGTGTTCAGGAGACCGCACCAGCAACCGCTCCGACCCCCAATTCGGAGCCAATTGCGCCATCCATGGACGGGTGGATAGACCTCGCCACAGAGGCCGTATTCTCAGCGGCGATGGAGCCGAGTATCAACCTTACCCTTCACGGGAGCCGTGACGCCGAACTGCCAGACTCTTCCCCAGCCACGGACTCCGAACTGCCTGCGCCCATGCCTGTCGAATCCGACTGGGCGCCGATCATGGAGTTCACCTCTGCGGATATCTTTCAGCACTCACCCTTCGGCGACATACTGAACTCATTAAGGTCTCTCTCCCTGTCAGGAGAGTCCTGGCCGAACTATGTTCGGCAGGATTGGGATGCGGATGACGAAGAAATTCGTCGCCCACCCACCACCCACTTAGTAGCCACTCTCGATAATTTGACCGACATGCTCGACTTCGACTCCGAAGACATCGACGGTATGGACGACGATGCGGGAGACGAAGAGGAACCACTGCCCACAGGGCACTGGACAGCCACCTCATCATATGATATATACATGGTGGACACACCCAAAGAAGGCAATGGCGACGAGACAGCGGAGGATGACCCCTCCAAGAAGCAACCCAAGCGCCGGCGCCAGCGGCGCCGCTCTAAGTCTCGCCAAAGCAAAAGCGGTGACACCGGCACAGGAGATAATAGCACTCCGGACAGTGCCAAAGACGACAACAATCCCCTCCAGGAAGATTTAGAGCAGGAGGATGGAGAAGCCAACCCTCCCGAGGGAGTGGCAGCTGGAGAGGCGGAGGATGATAATTACATGCCTCCCTCCGAAGACGAGGCAAGCCTCGACGATGACGAATTTGTCATGCCTGAGGATCCCGTCGAGCAAGAGCGCTTCAAGCGCCGGCTTATAGCCACAGCAAATAGCCTTAAGAAAAAGCAACAGCAGCTTCAAGCTGATGAAGGTTTGCTAGCTGACAGATGGACTGAAGTCCTCGCGACCGAGTAATATGAACTCGAACGCCCCTCCTAGAGTTACCCAAAGCGCAGGTTGCTACCCCGACTGGAGGAGGAAGCATTAAAACCTACATCCCCAGCATATGACGCGGCTGATCGGCCACCTCGTGGCCGCGACAGAGAGGCATTTCAGCCAAAAGCTCAGCCCGCACCCCGACGCCACTCAAATAAAAATGTCAAGGCACGGTGAAACACGCTAGACCTGCGAGACGTATTGGAGGACAAAGCAAAACAGGCAAGATCGATCTACGGATCACGAGGGCGCGCCACTACGCGGGACGATAACTGTCACACCGGATACAGTAAAAGTAAATCCGGCCGGGCCGAACACAGCGGACAAGACTCATTTGAGCTGCGCCGCGACATAGCCCAGTACAGAGGCGCCGCACACCCCCTATGCTTCACAGACGAAGTAATGTATCACCAAATCCCAGAGGGTTTCAAACCCGTAAATATCGAATCATACGACGGCACAACATATCCTGCGGTATGGATCGAGGACTTCCTCCTGCACATCCACATGGCCCGCGGTGACAATCTACACGCCATCAAATACCTCCCACTCAAGCTCAAAGGACCAGCTCGACATTGCCTCAACAGCGTGCCAGCAGAATCCATTGGCTGTTGGGAAGATCTGGAAGCCGCAATCCTTGACAACTTCCAGGGCACTTATGTGCGACCACCAGATGCCGATGACTTGAGCCACATAATTCAGCAGCCAGAGGAATCGGCCAGGCAATTCTGGACACGGTTCCTGACAAAGAAAAATCAAATCATCGACTGTCCGGATGCGGAGGCCCTAGCAGCTTTAAAGCACAACATCCGCAATGAGTGGCTCGCCCGGCACCTTGGCCAGGAAAAGCCGAAATCTATGGCAGCCCTCACGACACTCATGACCCGCTTTTGCGCGGGAGAAGACAGCTGGCTGGCTCGCAGCAATAACATATCAAAGAACCATGGTACTTCAGATACCAAGGATAGCAATGGCAGGTCACGTCGCAAAAAACATAAGCGCCGCGTCAATAGCGACAATACCGAGGATACGGCAGTCAATGCCGGATTCAGAGGCTCTATACCCTGTCAGCGGAAAAAGGCATTCAAAAGAAGCACTCCGGGCCCGTCCAGTTTGGACCGAATACTCGATCGCTCATGCAAAATACATGGCACCCCCGACAAGCCAGCCAACCACACCAACAGCGAATGTTGGGTGTTCAAGCAGACCGGCAAGTTAAATGCTGAAAACAAAGATAAGGGGTCACATAGCGATGACGAGGAGGAGCCCCGACAGCCAAACACCGGAGGACAGAAGAGGTTCCCCCCACAAGTGCGGATGGTGAACATGATATACGCAACCCACATCCCCAAGAGGGAGCAGAAGCGTGTGTTAAGGGATGTATATGCGTTGGAGCCAGTCGCCCCAAAGTTCAACCCATGGTCCTCCTGCCCGATCACCTTCGATCGTAGGGACCATCCCACTAGTATCCGTCATGGCGGATTCACCGCACTGGTCCTAGACCCAATCATCGACGGATTTCACCTCACTCGAGTCCTTATGGATGGCGGCAGCGGCCTGAACCTGCTTTATCAGGACACAGTGTGCAAAATGGGTATAGACCCCTCAAGGATCAAACCCACCAAAACGACCTTCAAAGGCATCATACCAGGTGTAGAGGCCCATTGCACAAGCTCAGTCACACTAGAAGTGGTCTTCGGATCCCTGGATAACTTCCGAAGCGAGGAGTTAATCTTTGATATAGTCCCGTTCCACAGCGTCTATCATGCACTGCTTGGGCGAACCGCATTTGCAAGATTCAACGCGGTACCGCACTATGCATATCTCAAGCTCAAGATGCCAGGACCTTGGGGGGTCATCACAGTCAATGGAAACACAGAGCGCTCTCTCCGCACGGAGGAGCACACTGCGCCCTCGCAGCAGAAGCGCAAAGCAGCCTCTTAAGGCAATCCACCAGTTCGGCGATTAAAGACCCGGACACCTTCAAGCGCGCCCGGAGTAATCGGCAACAAGACTGCCTGGCACGTTCCGAGCTCGCATAGCAATGCGGCCCCCACCCCAGTCCTAGCCAAACGGCGAAATACGTGCCACGCGTACATAATTATGCATTGAAAATACCATGGGCACAGGTGGGGAGGGGGGCACGACTACGGCACACCCCAAGACGCGGCTCAACCGCACTAGGGGCTTCCTGCTTTGTTATTTTTCTTTCTTTCAGTACTTTAATCTCTGGTAGCCCCGTCCGGCAGTACGATTGCCGGACACACGATACAACAACCAAGGAGGCAGAAAGCTACGTCGCATCAAGGAATTCCTATGTGTTCTCTGATAACGAGTGAAATACCTGCTTTAAATACCATTCCTTAGCTTGCCCTTGGAGGGGACATGTCAAATAGTCCTACTTTTTTGCTTATCGCACTACTTGTATCATTCTGCTTTGACGCACCTTTCTGAATAAACAATGCATAGCACTAGACTATTATTGCATTCTCTATTCTTTATATATATATATATATGTTCATTCATGACATTCAGCACCCGTACACTTTGGTACGGCCAATACGCCAGGGGCTTAAGCGTACCCCATAATACGGCGTGAGAAGTCCGAACACTTTCGACAGTGCGGCACCCCGAACTTATAGCATTATATGCATCAGCTCCGAATCATGCCTTGGGTCAATAGTTGGGTTTGCCCGGCTCCCATGTTTTGGTACCTTATGTTCCACTATATCGGCTAAGGTAGCACTGGGAGAACTACTGCGATTGTGCCCCGGTTCATCTGGGCTAAGCACCTCAGTAGAGAAAGCTAAAACTGACTGTCATGATAAGGCGAGAGTTGGTCGCTGTTCGAGAGGTCTCGAGTCCCTAAAGACTTATGCCGCTTAGAGCGAGGAGTCGGCTCTGTCCGGCTTAAGGCGTGTATAGCGCCCCGAATTCGGCCTTCCGAATACTAGGGGCTTTGCCAAAATTTAAAATTGTAGACTTCTATGGCTAAGTGAGAGTGATAAAGCATTATAGTCTGATTGCCTTGTTCGTTGTGCTGAGCACCTCCCTCGAAGGACCCAACAATGGGAAAAGGAGTGCTCAGATTTATCCCAAACACCCCAGCACTCGTGGCATGGGGGCAGAAGCCGATGACTGGCCATCTCTCAGATTTAACAAACAGCCGCACATAAGGTAATATTTTAAATTCAAACAAGCGTTGCATAGCGCATATGAACAAGTTTTCATAATACAGGATCACACGAGCAAGTTCATTCAAAAATTACATCCTACGCACACTCGTCCGCCACAAGACGAGCACCCTTCAGGACACCCTCATAATACATTTCGGGGTGGCGATGCTCCTTGCCCTGCGGCGGCCCCTCCTTCACCAACTTCTCGGCGTCCATCTTGGTCCAGTGCACCTTTGCACGGGCAAAAGCCCGGCGGGCACCTTCGATACAGACGGACTGCTTGATGACTTCCAGCCGTGGGCACGCATCCACAAGCCGCCTCACCAGGCCGAAGTAGCTGTTGGGAAGGGAGTCACCAGGCCACATCCGGACTATAAGGCCCTTCATGGCTTGTTCGGATGCCTTGTGCAGCTCGACCAGTTGCTTCAGCTGGTCGCTCATAGGCATCGGATGTTCAGTCCTTGTATATTGAGACCAGAACAACTTCTCCGTCGAGCTTCCCTCCTCGGCCTGGTAATATTTCGTGGCATCCGACACGCTGCGGGGCAAATCTGCGAATGCTCCTGGAGAGCTCCGGACTCGGGTAAGTAACAAGTAATTTACTTTAACATGCTTGCTTTGTATATTGAATGCCTTACCCGCCGCTATCTTCCTCATTGCCTCAATTTCCTGGAGGGCCTTTTGGGCTTCAGCCTTGGCATGCTTTGTGCTCTCGAGGGCCGCGGCAAGCTCGGACTCTCATGTCTTCGAGTCAAGCTCCAAAGCCTCGTGCTTCTTCACGAGAGCCTGGAGCTCTTGCTGCACCTCGCCCACCCGTGCTTCTTGTCTTTCCCGCTCGGTGCGCTCCTTGGCCACTTTGTTTTCGGCCTCGGACAGCGCTTGCTTCAGGGTCGCCACTTCGGTCGTGGCCCCTGGCACATCCATGATGATCCTATCATTTCACAACTTCATCTTTTTTATACATATATATATATGGACAAGGCATTACTTACCTTTGTTCTCCTCGAGCTGCCTCTTGGCAAGGCCGAGCTCTTTCTCGGACCGCTCGAGGTTCTGCTTCAGTGCGGCGACCTCCCCAGTCAGTGCGGCAGAAGTCAGCAGCGAAGCCTGCATACGCATACAGACATACTTATATTAGACTCGTGCAGATATTATTTGATCCTCTATTCGGCTTTTCTTTGTGAACACCAAACAGAGCATCAGGGGCTACTGTCTATGCGGTAATATTTTTCCTATATTTTAAATACTTACCTCAAAGCCTGTTAGAAGGCTGGCACAGGCTTCAGTCAGTCCGCTCTTGGCGGACTGAACCTTCTTGATCACCGCACTCATAATAGTGCGGTGCTCTTCGTCGATGGAAGCGCTGCGAAGCGCTCCCAGCAGGTCGTCTGTTGCCTCTGGATGGACAGAGGTCACCAGCGCAGACGGCTTGTCCCTCTTCGAAGGGGACCGCCTGCCCGAGTCCGGAACCACTGGAGGTTCCGGCATGGTGTTCGGCTGAGGGCCGAACTTGGAGCCCCTGGGAGCCTTGCTCCCTTTGCTCCTGGAGTCCGGAAGGTCGCCTTGAGGCGCCTCCGGGACTATCTCCCCCCGGTTCGGTGCCCCTTGAGACAATACCTCGACATTGTCTGTAGGGCGAGGAGAGGAGGCGGATGGAAGTGGATCGCTATCCATATCCGACGAGTCCAAGGAACCGTCCGACGAGGGTACATCGATACGGGCTCGGGGCGGACTGTGTGATCATATTCAACGATTAGGGGAAGTAGTGCAACAAAAGTATGCCATGAGTTACTCTGGTATCCGAATACTTACGACTTCGCCAAGGGCTTGGCCCTGAGTAACCACTCGTCTTCGCCATCGGCGGCGGTGGTGGAACAGTCCAGAAGGAGAGTCCTTCCCTTCTTGGACCCTTCGGCCTCCCCGGTTAGGGCGGCCTTCCCTTTCTTGTCTCCCCCGGTTGGAGGGAGAGAGTCTTCATCTTCCTCCTCCTCGTTTTCACGGGAGGAGTGCGTCTTGGAGTTATCGGACGATGAGTCCGATACCACCTAGCGCCGGGAACTCTTTCGGGTTCCCTTGGCCTTCTTCTTGGTCTTCTTCAGCACCTCATAAAGAGCCGGAGTTCGCATCTCCGTCAGGAGAGCGTCTGCGGGGTCTTCGAGCAGAGGGGCCGGGCAGTTAATCTGCTCCGATGTCTCCACCCAGTCCTGTCAAAGGCATGGGAGCTCAGACCCCGCACATGGTTAAGCTATGGGAAATAAGTACCCTATGCACAGAGCTTACCGGATTCACAAGGCGCTTCGCGCTTAGCCCGCGGTCCTCGGTAAGAGAAGGGGGGACCTCGGCACCCTTGAATAGCACCTTCCAGACGTCCTTATGCATCGTGTCGAAGAGCTCGCGCAGTGTCTGGTGCTGGGCCTGGTCGAACTCCCACAAGTTGAAAGCCCGTTGTTGGCACGGGAGGATCCGGCGGAAGAGCATGACCTGGACTATGTTGACAAGCTTAAGTTTCTTGCTTGTCATGTTCCGGATACACTTCTAGAGTCCGTCCAGCTCCACCAATGAGCCCCAAGACAGGCCCTTCTCCTTCCAGGAAGTGAGCCGCGTGGGGATTCCGGATCGAAACTCGGGGGCCGTCACCCAGTTGGTGTCGCGCGGCTCGGTGATGTAGAACCACCCCGATTGCCACCCCTTTATGGTCTCCACAAAGGAGCCCTCGAGCCATGTAACGTTGGGCATTTTGCCCACCATGGATCCGCCGCATTCCGCTTGTTGGCCGCCTACTACCTTCGGCTTGATATTGAAGGTCTTCAGCCATAGGCCGAAGTGGGGCCGGATGCGGAGGAAAGCCTCGCACACGACGATGAACGCCGAGATGTTGAGGATGAAATTCGGGGCTAGATCATGAAAGTCCAGCCCATAATAGAACATGAGGCTGCGGACGAATGGATGGAGGGGAAACCCTAGTCCGCGGATGAAGTGGGGGAGGAAAACCACCCTTTCGTGAGGTTCCGGGGTAGGGACGATCTGCCCCACGGCTAGCAGCCGGTGCGCGATATCCGTGGCTAGGTATCCAGCTCCATGTAGCTTTTTGATGTGTCCCTCCGTGACGGAGGAGGCCATCCACTTGCCTCCCTCTCCGGACATGTTTGGAGAGAGTTGAGGAGGAGGATGTGGACTTGGGCGTTGGAGCTCGAGTGCGCGAGAATGTATGAGCAAGGAGGAAGAAGGCGTGGGTGGAAAAAGGTGAGACCTTATTCCTTTATAAGGGCGGACAAAACTATGCGCCCCCACTAGCCTGGTAAAACTCGCTTATCCCCCAAGCGCCGTAATTGATGGCGCGGTTGGGTTACCCACGTCCGTATTGATGGGAATCCCGTAATAAGGGGACACGATCTCTGCTTCGACAAGACGTGCCAAGGAAACCGCCTCGTGAAACACGCTGAGATAGGTTGTGAAAAATGGTTCGAATAAAGACCTGTCTATGGTGTGATGTCATGCTACGAGGTACGTCAGCAGATCAGATTTGTGGAAATATTATTCTCTCTATGGTGGTATGTGGAATTTTTTTGCAGAGCCGGACACGATCCTCGTGTTCAAAATCTTCTATGAAGTATTCGGGGGAGGAACCCGCCTTGCAATGCCGAAGACAATCTGCGCGCCGGACTCATTGTCATTGAAGCCTGGTTCAGGGGCTACTGAGGGAGTCCTGGATTAGGGGGTATCCAGATAGCCGGATTATATCCTTTGGCCGGACTGTTGGACTATGAAGATACAAGATTGAAGACTTCGTCCCGTGTCCGGGTGGGACTCTCCTTGGCGTGGAAGGCAAGCTTGGCAATACAGATATGTAGATCTCCTTCCTTGTAACCGACTCTGTGTAACCCTAGCCCCCTCCGGTGCCTATATAAACTGGAGGGTTTAGTCCGTAGGACAACATACAATCATACCATAGGCTAGCTTCTAGGGTTTAGCCTCTCCGATCTCGTGGTAGATCAACTCTTGTACTACTCATATTATCAAGAATAATCAAGCAGGACGTAGGGTTTTACCTCTATCAAGAGGGCCTGAACCTGGGTAAAACATCGTGTCCCCTGCCTCCTGTTACCATCCGCCTTAGACGCACAGTTCGGGACCCCCTACCCGAGATCCGCCAGTTTTGACACCGACAATTAGGTTTACCTTAATACTTCTGTTGTAGTTGCGGATGCTTGCAATAGGGGTTAATCATAAGTGGGATGCTTGTCCAAGGAAGGACAATACCCAAGCACCGGTCCACCCACATATCAAATTATCAAAGTACCGAACGCGAATCATATGAACGTGATGAAAACTAGCTTGACGATAATTCCCATGTGTCCTTGGGAGCGCTTTCCTTTATATAAGAGTTTGTCCAGGCTTGTCCTTCGCTACAAAAAGGATTGGGCCATCTTGCTGCACCGTATTTACTTTTACTATTTGTTACCCGTTACAAATTACCTTATCACAAAACTATTTGTTACCGATAATTTCAGTGCTTGCAGAGAATACCTTGCTGAAAACCTCTTGTCATTTCCTTCTGCTCCTCGTTGGGTTCGACACTCTTACTTATCAAAAAGGATACGATAGATCCCTTGCACTTGTGGGTCATCAGATGCTTATGTGAAAAAGTTTCAGCCTAATAAGCTCAAACCCAAATCGGACAAGTGCGTCTTCATAGGATACCCAAAAGAAACTGTTGGGTACACCTTCTATCACAGATCCGGAAGGCAAGATCTTTGTTGTTAAGAGTGGATCCTTTCTAGAGAAGGAGTTTGTCTCGAAAGAAGTGAGTGGGAGGAAAGTAGAACTTGATGAGGTAATTGTACCGTCTCCCTTATTGGAAAATAGTTCATCATTGAAATCAGTTCCAGTGATTCCTACACCAGTAAGTGAGGAAGCTAATGATGATGATCATGAAGCTTCTGATCAAGTTACTACCGAACCTCGTAGGTCAACCAGAGTAAGATCTGCACCAGAATGGTACGGTAATCTTGTTCTGGAGGTCATGTTACTTGACCATGACAAACCTACGAACTATGAGGAAGCGATGATGAGCCCAGATTCCGCAAAATGGCTTGAGCCCATGAAATCTGATATGGGATCCATGTATGAGAACAAAGTGTGGACTTTGGTTGACTTTCCCGATGATCGGCAAGCCATAGAGAATAAATGGATCTTCAAGAAGAAGACTGACGCTGGAGGTAATGTTACTGTCTACAAAGCTTGACTTGTTGCAAAAGGTTTTCGACAAGTTCAAGGAGTTGACTACGATGAGACCTTCTCACCCTTAGTGATGCTTAAGTCCGTCCGAATCATGTTAGCAATTGCCGCGTTTTATGATTATGAAATTTGGCAAATGGATGTCAAAACTACATTCCTTAATGGATATCTTAAAAAAGAGTTGTATATGATGCAGCCAGAAGGTTTTGTCGATCCAAAAGGTGCTAACAAAGTGTGCAAGCTCCAGCGATCCATTTATGGACTGGTGCAAGCCTCTCGAAGTTGGAATATACGCTTTGATAGTGTGATCAAAGCATATGGTTTTATACAGACTTTTGGAGAAGCATGTATTTACAAGAAAGTGAGTGGGAGCTCTGTACCATTTCTGATATTATATGTAGATGACATATTGTTGATCGGAAATGATACTGAATTTCTAAATAGCATAAAAGGATACTTGAATAAGAATTTTTCAATGAAAGACCTCAGTGAAGCTGCTTATGTATTGGGCATCAAGATCTATAGAGATAGATCAAGACGCTTAATTGGACTTTCACAAAGCACATACCTTGATAAAGTTTTGAAGAAGTTCAAAATGGATCAAGCAAAGAAAGGGTTCTTGCCTGTGTTACAAGGTGTGAAGTTGAGTCAGGCTCAATGTTTGACCACTGCAGAAGATAGAGAGAAAATGAAAGTCATTCCCTATGCTTCAGCCATAGGTTCTATCATGTATGCAATGCTGTGTACCAGACCTGATGTGTGCCATGCTATTAGTTTAGTAGGGAGGTAGCAAAGTAATCCAGGAGTGGATCACTGGACAGCGGACAAGAACATCCTGAAATACCTGAAAAGGACTAAGGATATGTTTCTCATTTATGGAGGTGACAAAGAGCTAGTCGTAAACGTTACATCGATGCAAGCTTTGACATTGATCTGGATGACTCTAAGTCACAAACTGGATACTTATTTTTATTAAATGGTGGACCTGTCAGTTGGTGTAGTTCCAAGCAGAGTGTCGTGGCGGGATCTACGTGTGAAACGGAGTACATAGCTACTTCGGAAGCACCAAATGAAGGAGTTTGGATGAAACAGTTCATATCCGATCTAGGTGTAATACCTAGTGCATCGGGTCCAATGAAAATCTTTTGTGACAACACTGGTTAAATTGCCTTGGCAAAGGAATCTAGATTTCACAAGATAACCAAGCACATCAAGAGACGCTTCAATTCCATCCGCGATCAATTCAAGGAGGGAGACAAAGAGATTTGCAAGATACATACGGATCTGAATGTTGCAGACCCGTTGACTAAGCCTCTCTCACGAGCAAAACATGATCAGCACCAAGACTCCATGGGTGTTAGAATCATTACAATATAATCTAGATTATTGACACTAGTGCAAGTGGGAGACTGAAGAAAATATGCCCTAGAGGCAATAATAAAGTTGTTATTTATATTTCCTTATATCATGATAAATGTTTATTATTCATGCTAGAATTGTATTAACCGTAAACTTGATACATGTGTGAATACATCGACAAACAGAGTGTCCCTAGTATGCCTCTACTTGACTAGCTCGTTAATCAAAGATGGTTAAGTTTCCTGACCATAGACATGTGTTGTCATTTTATGAACGGGATCACATCATTAGAGAATGATGTGATGGACAAGACCCATCCGTTAGCTTAGCACTATGATCGTTTAGTTTGTTGCTATTGCTTTCTTCATGACTTATACATGTTCCTATGACTATGAAATCATGCAACTCCCGAATACCGGAGGAACACTTAGTGTGCTATCAAACATCACAACGTAACTGGGTGACTATAAAGATGCTCTACAGGTGTCTCCGATGGTGTTTATTGAGTTGGCATAGATCGAGATTACGATTTGTCACTCCGAGTAACGGAGAGGTATCTTTGGGACCTCTTGGTAATGCACATCACTATAAGCCTTGCAAGTAATGTAAGTAATGAGTTAGTTGCGGGATGATGCATTACGGAACGAGTAAAGAGACTTGTCGGTAACGAGATTGAACTAGGTATTGAGATACCGACGATCGAATCTCAGGCAAGTAACATACCGATGACAAAGGTGTGACGCCCCCGATTCGACCATACACTAATCATACATGCAAATGTGTACGATCAAGATCAAGGACTCACGAGAATATATCACAACACAACTCTAGTCACAAATTTAAAATAATACAAGCTTTATATTACAAGAGGGGCCTCGAGGGCTCGAATACATCAGCTCGAATACACAAGAGTCAGTGGAAGCAACAATATCTGAGTACAGACATAAGTTAGACAAGTTTGCCTTAAGAAGGCTAGCACAAAAGTAACAACGATCGAGAAGGCAAGGCCTCCTGCCTGGGAGCATCCTAACTATTCCAGGTCGTTAGCGGCCGTCACGTAGTAGTAGGCACCCTCGGGGTAGCAGTAGTCATCAGTGGTGTCGCCTGGCTCCTGGGATCCGTCATCCGGTTGCAACAACCGGGTATAGGGGAAAAAGAGGTAGCAAAGCAACTGTGAGTACTCATCCAAAGTACTCGCAAGACTTACATCACATCTAAACTAAGTATGCATCTGTATGAAAGGAAATGGGTTGTATTTGTGGACTAAACTGCAGAATGCTAGAAGAGAAGGGGAAAGCCTAGCCTATCGAAGACTAGCATCTTCAAGCATCTTGCAGCATATAGAAGAGTACAGATCAACATAATGTAAACTAGTAGTAAGCTATTAAGCTCGCGCGGGGTACCCCTCGGGGCCGACCCGTCTTTAGTAACATGGTTCAGTGTAAAGTCATAGTAACCATAGTAACTGTGTGTCTAACACCAAGGGGAAAACCCGAGGAATCACCCCCGGTGAATTCCACTCGATGTAATCATCAAGGTGAACGTAAGAGGATCCACCCTCAAGGTTCACACTTGAGGGGTTGCACGACAGAGCCGTGTCGGAAGTGGTTAAGGAGGAAATCACCCTCGATGACCACGACCGGATAGCTACACTACAGAGATCTCATCAGGAGTGATGTATGAGGTTCCACCCTCGGCACTCAATGGTAACTCTACAGAGTCGAGCAACAAAAAGGGGGAAAGTGATGTGCGGTGTCGGGGCCTGGTCTTCGATCACATTAATCGAGTCATCGAACATAAAGCGGGGCAACTGGGTCAAGGTGGGGGTCACCGATGGATCACTAACCAACCTATACTAAGCAGTTTAGGATAAGTAGGTAGGTAACATTAAGCAGGTAACAAAATAGGCTATGCATCAGAGTAGGATCATACAGAAAGTAGTAGCGGTTCTAATGCAAGCATGAGAGGGAAAGAGATGGGTGATATCGTAATGCTCAAGGGCGGTTTGCTTGCCTGGAAGCTCTGCTGAAAAAGAAGAAGTGTCGTCAACGTAGTCGATCACAGGGGCGGCATCGGTCTCGGGGTCTACCGGATAGAAGAGGGGGAAGAAACAGTAAATACAGAGAAAAAAGATGCATCACTAAGCATTACATGATGATAGGCAGAGCTAGGGTTGTCCTAATGTAGTACTACACGTTGCAGACGGAGGGGATAAACATCCGAGGATGAATTCCCGGCGTTAGACGAATTCCGGACAAGTGGAAGAGAGGGGACGGTTCCAAGTTTAGCATGCTAGGAGCACGTGACAGATGAAAGGACCGCGTACTTGGATTCGTTGGATTTTTTTGAGCAACTTTCATATAGAAAACATTTTCATCCCAGTTACGGTTTATTGTCTATGAATTTTCAAAGATTAAACCATTTTCTGGAATTAATTAAATTAAACAGAAAAGAAATTATGATGTCGGCATGAAGTGTTGATGAGGTCAGCAGCCAACAGACTCACTGACCAGGTCAAACTGACCAGTGGGTCCCACATGTCATACACAGAGGGCTAACAGTGGGTTATTTTAATTAAACAAGGTTAATTAGCGGCTGGGCCCCACATGTCAGTGCCTAATTAGCTTAACTAATTATTTTTATTTAGGAAAATGTTTTAATTTGACCAATTAGGCGGTGGGGGCCATACGTCAGTGGCACGGGTGTGCCTAGTCAGTAGTTGACTGGGTCAAACTAGTCAATAGGACCCACCGGGCCCACACGTCAGTGACCCAGGGGCGGGGCCCATCGAGCCAC
Source organism: Triticum urartu (assembly GCF_003073215.2). NCBI lineage: Eukaryota > Viridiplantae > Streptophyta > Magnoliopsida > Poales > Poaceae > Triticum > Triticum urartu. Next base: position 291,444,207 of record NC_053022.1, read on the forward strand.
GCAGATGGCCGGCGCCGGAGTTGCTCCGCTGGCCTCCCGTGGCGGCAAGCTTGCCGGAGATGCTTGGAATTTCGCTATGGGGCACCGTTTCGCGCGGTTTTGCTTGCGTTCGAATGCTGAAGGTGACGCGCGTCGAGTGGTGGCGGTAGCGCAGCCGGACTTGGCCGGAATCGTCGCCGGTGATGAGCAGAGGCGGCGGCGCGTACGGGTGCTCGACGGAAACGGCGCTACGGTGGCTCAAATCGGATGCGGCTAGGCTCGTTCGGCTGCGGTCGATCTCGCGCATCCAACGGCGGTGGTCGCGGGCGCTGGAGTTGATCGGAGCAGGGCGTAGCATCGACGACAGCAGCGGCCGAAACTCGGCTCGATGCGGGACAGCAATGGCAGCTCGTTTGCGGACAAAGTAAACGACCAAGGGACCTCTACATGCGCGTGCGACGGCGATGGACTACTGCGCATGGCCATTTGGTCACCGGGAGGTGGCCGGCGACGAGCGTCCGTGGGGGAGGGCTCGGCCACAGCGGGGATGGCGGCTACGAGGTACGATCGTCGACGAGAAGGGCGGGGGGAAGAAGGCAAGGGCTCACCATGACCTGCAGGTGAGCAAAGCGGGCTTGGGGGAGAACTCGCCGGAGCGAATCGCCGATGGAGTCCGCCGGGCCAAGGAGGAAGAAGATGGCGATGTGGGCGCTCTGTTGCTCCCCGGCTCCAGACGCTTGGCGTAGGCGGCGTAGACGACGCCGACGGAGAGTATGGATAGGGAGGCGCGGTGCGGGGAAGAAGGTGGTCGTGGCTATGGCGCGGCCATGATGTCGACGGCGCTTGGGTGGGGTGAGTGGCCGAGACAGAGAGGGGGGAGAGCGGGGTGGACCTGGGAGGCGAGACAGGTGAGGGGAGGTAGGTGGGGAGGAGGTCAAAGCGTCGAGGGGAGGGGTCGGCCTTATCCTATCCGGGGAGTCGCCGTCGAGGCGGTCCGGCGGGGCTCGCCCCTGTTGCGACCCCGGCCGGGGGAACAGGGGGAGAAGGCGACCCGGGGATGGGCTGGGCCGGACCAGCTGGAGTGGGCCGAGGCTCGGGCCAGGCCCAGTGCATAGTGGCATGTGCTCTTTCTCTTTTCTTTTTCTTTTAACTTTTGCCTTTTCTTTTAACAACTTTTTTGTTTTCTTATTTCTTTTTCAAAACAAAACAATTTAATAAAATACAAGATTTGTAATTAATTTAGCTTAATAAATTTAGGCCACTACCACATTAGGTTTTAGCACTTGAATAAAATAGTTAGAATTTTTATAAATTAAAAAGCATTTAATTAATTGTTTAAACCACTGTTGTAAATACTTTAGGCCACTTAAACACTTTGCAAAAAAAGTTGGTTCACCACCAATATTAGTTATCGATTATTTGGCACATGATGAACATTTTAGTTTTCATGTTTGAGCAATTTTGAATTTCACTCAGAATTTGAAATTGAATTCAACTGGAATTTGAAAGAGACAAGAGACAATGATGAACAAACACTTGTTTAGCAAAATGATTAACTTAACCCCAGGGGTTACTGTAGCATCATTACACCGGGGTGTTACAAAAGGGAACAACGTATGTTGTTGTGCGGTTTGACCGATAAAGATCTTCATAGAATATGTAGGAACCAATATGAGCATCCAGGTTCCGCTATTGGTTATTGACCGGAGATGAGTCTCGATCATGTCTACATAGTTCTCGAACCCGTAGGGTCTGCACACTTAACGTTCGGTGACGATCGGTATTATGAGTTTATATGTTTTGATGTACCGAAGGTAGTTCGGAGTTCCGGATATTATCACAGACATGACGAGGAGTCTCTAAATGGTCAAGACATAAAGATCGATATATTGGAAGCCTATGTTTGGACATCGGAATGGTTCTGGGTGAGTTCGGGCATTTTCCGGAGTACTGGGAGGTTACCGGAACCCCTCGGGGAGTGTATGGGCCTTATTGGGCCTTAGTGGAATAGAGGAAAGGAAGGGAAAAGGTGGGAGGCGCGTCCCCTAGCCCAATCCGAATTGGGTGGGGGCCGCCCCCCCCCTTTCCTTCCCTCTCTCCTCCCCTTCCTTCTCTCCTACTCCTACTATTTGGATGGGGGGAATCCTACTCCCGGTGGGAGTAGGACTCCCCTAGGGCGCGCCATAGAGGGCCGGCCCTCCCCCCTCCTCCACTCCTTTATATACAGGGGAGGGGGGCACCCCATAGACACACAAGTTGACAATTGTCTTAGTCGTGTGCGGTGCCCCCTCCACCATAATCCACCTTGGTCATATCGTAGCAGTGCTTAGGCGAAGCCTTGTTCCGGTAGCTTCATCATCACCGTCATCACGCCATCGCGCTGACAAAACTCTCCCTCGACACTCAACTGGATCTAGAGTTCGTGGGACGTCACCGAGCTGAACGTGTGCAGATCGCGGAGGTGTCGTACCTTCGGTGCTAGGATCGGTCGAATCGTAAAGACGTTTGACTACATCAACCGCATGGTCATAACGCTTCCGCTTACGGTTTACAAGGGTACATGGACAACACTCTTCCCCTCTCATTGATATGCATCACCTAGATAGATCTTGCATGTGCGTAGGAATTTTTTTGTAATTACTGCGTTCCCCAACAGGAACGTACGGCACCTCCGTGTTCAGCACACATTCAGCACAATGACGTCCCTCGAGCTCTTGATCCAGTTGAGGACGAGGGAGAGTTTCGTCAGGACGACGGCGTGGTGATGATGTGATCCGCACAGGGCTTCGCCTAAGCACTACGACAATATGACTGAGGTGGTAAACTGTGGAGGGGGGCACCGCACACGGCTGAGGAACAATTGATGTGATTTGGGGTGCCCCCTGCCCCTGTATATAAAGGAGGGGAGGAGGAGGCCGGCCCCCTAGGGGCGCGCCAAGTGTGGGGAGTCCTACTAGGACTCCCAAGTCCTAGTAGGATTCCCCTTTCCTTTCGGAGTAGGAAAGAAGGAAAGGGAGAGGGAGTAGGAAAGGGCAAGGGGGGCGCCGCCCCCTCCCCTAATCCAATTCGGACTCCATGGGGGGGCGCCACCTCCCCTTGGCCTACCTCCTATTCTCCCTCATGGCCCAATAAGGCCCATTACTTCACCGGGGATGGGGGCTCCGGTAAGCTCCCGGTACTCCAGAAAAATGCCCGAACCACTCAAAACCATTCCGATGTCGAAATGCAACCTTACAATATATGAATCTTTACCTCTCGACCATTTTGAGACTCTTCGTCACGTCCGTGATCTCATCCGGGACTCCGAACAAACTTCAGTCATCAAAAACACATAACTCATAATACAAATCGTCCTCGAACATTAAGCGTGCGGACCCTACGGGTTCGAGAACTATGCAGACATGACCGAGACACATCTCCGATCAATAAACAATAGCGGAACCTGGATGCTCATATTGGCTCCTACATATTCTACGAAGATCTTTATCGGTCAAACCGGACAACAACATACGTCATTCCCTTTGTCATCGGTATGTTACTTGCCCGAGATTCGATCGTCGGTATCATCATACCTAGTTCAATCTTGTTACCGGCAAGTCTCTTTACTCGTTCCGTAATGCATCATCCCGTAACTAACTCATTAGTCACATTGCTTGCAAGGCTTATATTGATGTGCATTACAGATACATCTCCGATATACGGAGTGACAAATCCTAATCTCGGTCTATGCCAACTCAACAAGCACCATCGGAGATACCTTTAGATCATCTTTATAATCACCCAGTTACATTGTGATGTTTGATAGCACACAAGGAACATGTATAAGTCATGAAGAAAGCAATAGCAATAAAACTAAACGATCATTATGCTAAGCTAACGGATAGGTCTTGTCCATCACATCATTATCTAATGATGTGATCCCATTCATAAAATGACAACACATGTTTATGGTCAGGAAACTTAGCAATCTTTGATTAACGAGCTAGTCAAGTAGAGGCATACTAGGGACACTCTATTTGTCTATGTATTCACACATGTACTAAGTTTCCGGTTAATACAATTCTAGCATGAATAATAAACATTTATCATGATATAAGGAAATATAAATAACAACTTTATTATTGCCTCTAGGGCATATTTCCTTCATGGTCGTCATAAATTAAGCTGACCAAACTGGCTGCTGGGTGGTTGGACAATCGCTAGTGGGGACACGGCAGACACCGAGAAGGCGCGTGTGGCGTCCGCTTTGCATTCGTGTCGATGCATTCCGGCTGCAAATTTGGGCCGCAAATACGTCGGTGCGGACGCGATTTGGGTTTGGGTCGGCGCGTTAGGCCTCCACTTTTGTCTGCGCTGACCCAAACGGACACATGCGGAAAAAATGGGTCGCTTCATTGGAGTTGCTCTTATAACCTTCAAGCACAGCATGATCCGTGTTATAGAGCTCATCAGCTGAATCGAATGGCCACACGATAGATCCAACGTCTCGTAACCCGACAAGTCTTTTTTAAAGATCACCTAGCCCAGTGTTGTCCTATAAGAGCATCTCTAGCAGATCCCGTAAACTAGACCATCTGGAATAATAACCGTCGGTTAATGGGACGTGGGTTATTTTTCCGGCCTGAATAGATCCCGCAAAATCGGCCATCCCTTAATTTTTTTGCGGTATCCTGCATACTCCTAGTCGTTTTCACCATATCTATGAGATTCATCCCTGCTTTTGTTGGATCCCCTTTCCTTGGCGCGAAGGCCATTTTCGCCCGCTTCCATTCCCCCTCACTCCCCACCACCGCTGCATCTCCCCGGCGGTTCTGGGTGACCCCGGCTGCCCCACGCGACATCTATTCCGCTAAAATTGTAGGCCAAGGGTGCCCATTTGTGTCCGCATGCTAGCGGTCGCCGTCAGCGCCATGGATCCGCCTCGGAGCTTGGTGCGCGGCCTTGTAGCCGGCGGATCCGGTTGTTTTCGACGCAAGTGAGCCTGGGACTCGCCCGAGGGACAGCCGTGCACGCGGAAGGGGGAGAAGAAAATGGCAGCTGGCTTTGCTTCGACTGGCGGGGGAGAAGAAAGGGGTGGCCGATTTTGCTTCTGGGAAGGTATGTTCAATGCCCGTCGACTATTTGGATTCAATTTCGACCGGTGAGATTTGGGAGAAATTGATGAGCGTGCATTTTTTAGATAGATTGGAGTTCATCGTTGTCTTCGTCAGATGATTTGGACATAGAAGACGATGTCGACAACCTAGTGTTGTTGCATCTCGTGTACAAAATTGAGAAGGGCCCGAAAAAAGCGTCGCGGATCCACGGTTGGCCGGCTATGCATTCCTCGCAACCGAGCTCTCGGCGACAAGATGCTCATGAAGGACTACTTCGTCGAGGTACCAACATATCTGGCTTACCTATTTCATAGGCGGTATAAAATGCGTAGGCCTCTTTTCGTGCACATCGTTGAAGCTTGCAAGCAGAATTTCCCTTTTTTTACTCGACGTGGGAATGCCCCCAGTTTACTTGGGTTTAGTGCGTATTAAAAAATATCGGCGGCGATGAGAGTGATTGCATATGATGTTCCCGTCGACTACGCGGATGAATATCTTTGCATTGGAGAAGATACCACCGTCAAATGCGTCCGGGTCTTTGCGAAGATAATGATCTGAGTTTTTGGCCCGGAGTACCTTCGAGCTCCAAACGAGGAAGACACAAAGAAGCTCATGGCAATGAACGAAGAAAGTGGATGGCCGGGCAATGCTAGGTAGTATTGATTGCATTCATTGGAGGTGGAAGAACTGCCTAGAGGCTTGGGCAGGGGAATACACCGGCCACAAACGTAAACCCATCATTGTGCTTGAACTCATGGCTTCACGTGATTTATGGATTTGGCATTATTTCTTTGGTATGCCCGGGTCTTTCAGTGATATCAATGTTTTGCAGCGATCTCATCTATTTGCCCAGCTAGTTAGTGGCAAAGCTTCGGCTTGCAACTATACCGTAAATGGCCATGGCTATACCATGGGGGTATTATCTTGCCGATGGTATTTATTCTGCATGGTCAACATTTGTAAAGACCATTAGTGACCCCGAAACCAAGAAACATATTTTTTTGCCGAAGCATAAGAAGCTTGCCGAAAGGATATTGAGATGGGCATTTGGTGTGTTGCAAGCTCAGTTTATCATTGTTCGAGGTCCCGCTTGCTGCTGGGATAAGAAATCTCTGAGAAACATCATGACTGTTTGTGTAATTTTACACACCATGATTATTAAGGATGAAAGGGATTATGTTGATAGCCATGTGAAGCCTGCCAGGGACGCAGATAAGATTGCTACATTTCTTGACACCTACCGGAAGATCGAGAACCGTGCTTCACACTCCCAACTCCAGAAAAATCTTATTGAGCATCAGCGGCAACTATGCGGGAGATAGATTTCCATTTTTATTCATATGTATTTGTGTGTGATTTGAATAATTTGGTGTTTTAATAATTATTCAAATTTGAATATTTATTGTAATGAAAACGATTGTCGTATTGTGAATTGTCTTTCGAACCATTTGTATTCATATGTTTAATTTATATTATAATCTATTCGGCTCATATTGTTGAAAATTTAGAATTTACAAAGCTATCAAAAATTACGGTACGGCGAGGTCTCCGACGCGGAACATATCCGTAAACTTGTCCCGCAAAATATTTAGAGATGCTGTAAACGGGCGAGTCTTCTACGTGAAATTCGTGGAGGCCTGCTCCGGCGCGCCAGCCTGTCGCCGTCTGTGGAAGCCACGCCGTCAGCATTTGTCTTCCCCCGCCATCCCGTGCACCGCGTGTGAGGAAAACCAACCCAACGATGCCCCTAACGTCGCCTCCCACGACCACGATCGACGACCACCCGAGACCGGAGAGTCGAGTCCTGCAAAGTCGTCCAAAGTTTTCACACTCCCAACCTCTCCACTCCACCAAAGTCGCAGTGAACTCCTCCGAAATCCCCCTCCTTTTCCTCGCCCTCTACCTGACTACTGACTAGAAATACCACACGCCCCGTCGCCACCCAGCGCGCGCAGCAGACTACCGACCAACCAACCATTCGCACCATTAACCACCAATTCCTCCCGTGACAGGGAGGACGCCGAGAGGCAGCGAAGAAGGAAGGAAGGACGCAAGGTTGAGACAGCAGCCAGCAATGGAGAAGGCGCTCGACAGGCAGAGGATCCTGCTGCGGCACCTGGAGCCCGCGGCCGGCGCCAGCCCGGCCGCCTCCGCCGTCTCCGTGAGATCCTTCTCCCTCTCAACTCCTCTTCGCCGCCGTGCCGGCGTCTCGGTTCCAGATCTGTGACGATCTTGGCGTTTTCTTTACTTGGTGTCACAGGCGAGCGTGTGCGCCGCGGGGGACAGCGCCGCGTACCACCGGGGCCCCTGCTTCGCCGACGACGTCGTCATCGTCGCGTAAGTCATCTCTGCCGCTCCTGCTCCTGTCGCTTCATCCGCTACTGTTTGTTGGATCGTCGGCTACTAGTTAGGCTCTGGTTGCCAGTGGTGCCGAAATTCATGCTTGGCTTTTCGGTCTGGCCCTTGGCCAAAGAAAGATACAGTGCCAAGTGTACTTTGGTGATCACGACGGTACTGCAAACTGTGGAAGCATGCAACAATGGATTAACGCCAACCTAGTTTCTTGGCTTTTGTGTTTGCTGAGATCGTGCCAGATTTGGTCGTTGTCAACCGTCTGAGTTGCATGTCTCTACTGCGCCGGAGAATGATACAGATCGCAAAGATCTTCGGAGTAACTTTTAGCATTACAGATATACGAATTGGATAGGAAGTATATATGTATGAACTGCAACAAAACTAGCAGTTTCTTTTCGCACTAGGTTCATAATTGTAATACTTCAATATATTTCCTTTTTCTTAGCCAATTCTCGTAAACAGAGGTCAAACATAAAACATGCATGACGTATCTACCTTTCATGTCTTCAGTGCCTATAGGACAGCAATCTGCAAGGCCAAGAGAGGTAGTTTCAAGGATACACTCCCTGAGGATCTCTTGGTGCCCGTATTCAAGGTTTCTGTTTGTTATCTTGCTTCCTTTTGCAACCAAAACAACAATTTAGTGAAGTGGTTGCTCTTGTCTCATCATCCTTTACGCTCCCAATTTTAGGCTTTGGTGGATAAAACAAAGTTAAATCCGAGCGAAGTGGGCGACATTGTTGTTGGTACTGTTTTAGCTCCTGGGTCCCAAAGGGCAATAGAATGCAGGATGGCCGCATTGTATGCGGGTTTCCCTGGTAATTTCACCATCTTCATCACATTTCCTTTAATATTGGACATAATTATCCCCACATTTGATTAACTCGTTTCATGTGCTGTAGACACGGTTCCTCTGAAGACTGTAAACCGACAGTGCTCTTCTGGGCTTCAGGCAGTCGCAGATGTTGCTGCTGCTATTAAAGCAGGGATGTATGATATTGGTATGCTTTACTGAAAACTGATTTATGTATTTTGTTTGACTTCGTTGGCGATCTTAATTTGTTCTATCCTTTCAAAAGGTATTGCTGCTGGCGTAGAGTCGATGACAGTGAACAAAGTTAATCTTGTCGAGAAAGTGAATCCCAAAGTAAGTCAAATGGGTCGGTTTCACACAAGAGTATCGTCTTTAGATGCATCTGTAAAGATGTTACAGCTGATAAAATGTTGGGTTGGAATCTCCAACTATTTTAGGTTGAGCTATTTGCTCAAGCACGTGATTGCCTTCTCCCAATGGGCCTTACCTCCGAGAATGTTGCACAGCGGTTTGGCATAACACGCATGGAGCAAGATCAAGCTGCTGTAAGTTGGCTGATTGTCCTTACTTTATGGCACTTATGTGTGACAGTGTATCCCCCCCCCCCCCCCCCCCCCCCCCCCCCCCCCCCCCCCCCCCACCTCCCCCCCACCACGTCTTCCCCCCCCCCCCCCTCCCACCACCACCACCAGTGTCTGCCGGTCTGCCTCACAATAGTCTCACAGCTCTCATTCTTTTAACTGTTCAGGTTGAGTCTCACAGGAAGGCAGCGGCGGCAGTTGCTGCTGGTAAATTTAAAGAAGAAATAGTTCCAGTTCATACAAAGGTAATGTAGTGCCTTAGTTTTCTCTTCCCAAATAACTGTGTCTACTTTTGAGGAATTTTTACTCAAAAGTTAGAATTGTTTGACCTGCCCTGACACTTATGTTGTCTTCCAAAGATCGTGGATCCAAAAACTGGTGAAGAAAAGGAGATTGTGGTCTCAGCAGATGATGGAATCCGGTCGAATACCACACTGGCAGTCCTGTCAAAACTTAAACCAGCATTTTCCAAGGACGGGACCACTACTGCTGGTAACCAATAGGAAAATGTAACTGAATGCAGATTTCTTTTAGCGGTAACACTCTTAAAAGATTGATGTTCTTTTAATCGTAGGAAATGCTAGCCAAGTAAGTGATGGAGCTGGAGCTGTCCTACTAATGAGGCGAGATGTTGCTACACAGAAGGGTCTTCCAATTCTTGGAATCTACAGGTATCAGTACTCTCTCTATATGTTTTGCAACATAGTACATAGGTAGAATCATGCTCATATTCTGTAGAAAAATTTCCTGCGGTTATTGGCAACATATTAATACTTCGGTTTACGCTTTTACTACCAACATTATGGCTCAACGCTTTTTTGGCATCGAAGCAGAGAGAATTATGATACTTTTAATCATTACAGTATTCTGTTTTTCACTCAACATGTGAGCCGAATTTGCAAATGTAGGAGCTTTGCTGCAGTTGGAGTTGATCCAGCTGTGATGGGTGTTGGTCCTGCTGTTGCTATCCCAGCAGCAGTGAAGGCCGCGGGCCTTCAAATTAATGATGTTGACCTCTTTGAGATTAATGAGGTATACTTTCATCTAGTTCTTCCATTCTGAATATACTACTATACCCACCGATGATACTCATTTGCTCCTGTACATAGGCTTTTGCATCTCAGTATGTGTACTGCTCAAAAAAGTTGGATCTCGATCCCGCAAAAGTCAATGTTAATGGAGGTGCAATTGCTCTTGGACATCCATTGGGTGCCACAGGTATCTGTTTTTAATCAATGCTGTGTGCACCTGGCGCTCATCACTTGCTTGATCCTTGGACTGTTTGACACTGCTTTACCCCAAACAGACAGTCTCGTGCTGCAGCCACTTGCATGCTGCATATATACTCAGTGGCGATAACGTTTCCATGTTTTCATCTTGGCAGGTGCGCGATGTGTCAGCACTCTTCTCAACGAGATGAAACGCCGAGGCAAGGACTGCCGGTTTGGAGTGATTTCTATGTGCATAGGTACATGATTTAGTTGCATGGAAAGAACGGTCGTTGATTCGATAGTAGAACTGCAAATGACAGAAATTATTGATGAACAGGTTCCGGGATGGGTGCGGCCGCCGTTTTCGAGCGTGGAGATGCGGTGGATGAGCTGACGAATGCCCGAGGGGTGCCCTCGCTTAACTGGCTCTCCAAAGACACCGTGTAACTATTTCTCATGCAAATTGTGTAGCTGCCACCATTGTTCTCAATTATCGATGCGTGCCGGGGCTAGGGAATAAGTTGATCCTGCATTTGTAATTCTTCTTAGGTCATGAAAAATCTTATCAGCGTTTGAGCTTATTTGTTTCACCGTTTTGTGTCTCTGTTCCTAAAATAGTGCTTTGATAAATAAATTCTGATAAACTCTCGTCTTAACGCTACAAATCATATTTGCATTTTATTTGTATATATGTGCTATGTTAGTTCTTGTTTGGAACAGAAATGAAAATTATAGGAATTTCGGAGGATTGACATCTAGTAAACCGTACGCAAATATGCGCGACACATACATTCTTTCATACGAAGGCAAATAGATTTGCTTCATTGATTAATTAAGAAAAAGAGAGCTGCCTAGATAATTTACAGAAAATTAGGCGAAAACTGATACAACACCCCCTAGGCAGACTACTCGCAAAGCATGAAACGCCATAACCGTATGAGGGACCCTCAAATGCATAATAACCACAACCATTGACACTTGTACAACATAACAAACTCCGACACTTGTACTCCCTCCGTTCTTAAATATTTGTCTTTCTATAGATTTTAACAAATGACTACATACAAAGTATAATGAGTGCATCTATGGACGTGAATTTTTGGGACATGATGGCACGCGATGCCGTAATCCCGGCCGTTTGCATGCACATCATGATTACTACTCCCCCTTTCCTAAATATTTGTCTTTCTAGACATTTCAAATGACTACTACATACGGATGCATGTAGACATATTTTAGAGTGTAGATTCACTCATTTTGCTCCGTATGTAGTCACTTGTTAAAATGCCTAGAAAGACAAGTATTTAGGAACGGAGGGAGTACTTAATATAGGGCGCTGCGCAATACCTGACGCGTTATTTGCTGTTCACCAAGAATACGTCGTGGTATACCTCGGAGTAGTGGGCCAGGTGTCAGTTATCATCGTATGAATACTCGCTTGTCCGATAGCGACTGAGCACACAGGTTAAGTCGGTCAATAACTCCTCTGGGTGTGGGGCTGACGTCCAATAACACCGCCTCGCTCGTGCTATGCATTGTAGCTCGTCTTCAAGCTGTACCCTGTGGAAAAGCAGCAGAACAAGAGAAAATGGCTTCAACAGAAACGGAGACTCGCAGGTTAGCATCTTGACATTATATTTGATCATGCGTCTTTTGTTTATTTAGGTATTGCCGAACACGCTGACGTCTACTCATCTTGTTCGTACCTTAGCATGTCGACTGTTTTGGTGGAAAGTTCAGGAGCGGGGTGCTCACTGCATGCTGCCATGTCCATTAGCTATGCCCCGTGCCTGTAAGCTGGGTGATATTTACACATCGTGACGCACCCGTCCATAAGCATCGTCACCCTGCTCTCTCTCTCTGTGTGTATGCCAGTAATGTAGCCCGTCTTCAAGCTGGATCCCTGGAAAGTAGAAGAACACCAGAAAATTGGCTTCGGCGTGCACATAAATGCAGAGGTTACCTTTTCAGTCTCAAATCGATCACGTGTGGTTGATTCTTAGTCTCAAATCGATCACGTGTGCCTTTTCAGTCTCAAATCGATCACGTGTGGTTGATTCTATGGCACTACACGGTCACATCTCACATCTGTTTCTTTTGTTTGACCTTACCATGAGTAGTGGTTTGACATCATCTGTATGCCCAATTGCCCATTAATCCCTCCTGGGTAGCTTAATGGCTGTCAGAGGCATTTACGCTGCCTTGGCTGCCAATTAAACGACTAAATTAAAGGCCGCGCGTCAGATATTTATATCGGCGGCTTGAATGGGGCGCATATTATGTGGGTCTACTCCCTGCTGATTTGGTGCGTTTCCATTGATGATTAAAATTAGACTTGCATGGTTAGCTGCCCGACGAAAATGAATACGCGGTACATGGACACGCAGAGCCCATTAGTAGATACATGGAGGGACATGGTACAGGAAATAAATACTGGTAGTAGATATCAGATGGTCTAATGGGTTCAGTGCTAAATAATGACGACGACCATCTTTTTGCAGTGGGGTTATGCTTCAGTTGTTGTGGACAAACAACAGGGCGATGGCCACGATGCACAGGATGAAAAAGTTCATAAGCCACGAGAAGGGTCTACTCCATGTTCATTCCCACAGCCAGAACCTGCATTCTCCATGCTGCAAAACAAATCTTTAGTTTCCCAGATAACGATATAGATGGATGGAGAAAAGGTGAATGATGAACTACCAGAGTTCAAACTTGTAAAGATGCCACCCAGGCTTTGATCTGTGGCAGAAACAAACCAGATGACGTAGCCCGCGGAGAGGATCCGCCTGGTTGGCGATGACATGAGAGGCAGGTGTTGTAGAGCGTAGACATGGATGAAGATGAACACGTGCTTCTCAACTGCGGTGAGCCTATGAGGGTAAGAGAAGATGAGTTGGACAACCGAAACAAGCAAGAAGAACGTTTTAAAGAACTAAAGGAGTGTGCTGCAATTAGCCGTTTGAGACTAACAAACAATCAATGTGTTCTGATCCAGTGCTGCCTCGCGGGCCATGCGCTGCATGCGTCAGCTGCAAATACGCGGCTATACAGACTGCTATATGAGGAGGGGAAGTCATTATATAGCCGGAGGGTATTAATGTTGCACGAATCGCGCGACAGCATGCGGTGTGAGATACCGACCGGGCGTGATGGCATGTTCACTCGTGATTATTCGGTGTATCTATACTCTAAAATATGTCTACATACATCCGTATGTTGTAGTCCATTTGAAATGTCTAGAAAGACAAATATTTGGGAATGAAGGGAGTACAACATAACAAAACTTTTGACGGGAACATTGCCAATGACAAAAACTGGGCACCCTCCATCATGAGACCGCAAGCACCTTCTGGATGACTCCACCCTTCTTACTTTTGTTCCTCTTTGATTTCTCCTTCACAAGGCAATCACTTGACTTGCCAAATCCAAGGCTAATCAGTCGCCCATTTGTCAAGAAAATCGTAGAACTTGGATCATTTTGGTGTAGTTGTCGTCGGCAAGAAGCTTATAGGAGCAAGCACAAACACAATGGTCGCATCGGCATCCTCAACCCAAGGAATCATCGACACGACATCCTCGACCATAGGAACCACCATCAAGATGGGCTCATACGCCTCTAGTCGCTCACATGACCCACACGAGGTCTCCGAGGAGTCCGCCTCCGAATGCTCCACAGAAAAAAAAGGTAAAGTAGGGCTCAGAAATAGTTCCCGAAACTCATGCATGATCTGCAGCACTCGAGCCATAAGGACGGCAATGGACTCGCCCTCAGTGGTAGGCAACATAGGGGATAAAGTCATACAGAGACGATGAATTGTTCCAAACACGAGGGGAGAAACATTCATGTAGCTCTTGCCCCTTTCCCCTAGTCAGCACATGTACGTATAGACCAGCACACAAGTCTACAAGTGTATTTCTTGATCATAGATATGGGGACATCAACGGTCCCTGACCCTGCGTCGCCCGTCTCCCTCCTCTGGCGACTTGAGGAAAAAACTGATGGAAAATTAGGCAATTTCATGATTAATTCTAGTAAATAAATCATGAATAAACAATTATTAGCATGCATAGCTCTAGCATACTAGATGAACATAATCTCATGAACAACAATTTAGCACATGCTGTAATGACCATAATAAAAAATTGGATCAGATCACAACAATGATCGATTGCAGGTGAAGTAGTGGTAGCTGCAGAGGTGATGTTATTGACAGCGATGTTGGTGACGTGAAGTTGATGACGACCGAGACGACAATGTGTGCCACCGCGTGACTTGGACGAAAGACAACCCGCGGTGGTGGATGCGAGTAGTCGCGCGTAGCACTTCCTAGAACTCTAATTCGCCCTCTCCTGTTGCAAATCACAAGTACAAGAGGTTCCAGAGACATGCTCTCCTTGCTCACGGTCGACTGGGGGGGTGAATAGGAGACTACAAATTTTAATCTTTCTTGTCAATTTTAAGGTTTAGCGGATAAATAGGGTTCACTAGATGTGCAACTAGGTGAACACAACCTATATGACAAGCAAGCTTAATGCAAAGTATGCTAGGCAACAATCTAATTAGCAAGCCAACAAGCATACAAGGCAAAGTAAAGTGCAGAAAAGGATTAACCACAAGTGAGGCGAGGACGCGGATTTTATCCCGAAGTTCACTCTTCCTTGGGGAAGAGCTACTCTCCATTTAGAGCGGTGCCGGAGCCAAAGTTTGCGGAACGCCACCGAAGGCTCACCGTAATCTCTTTCGAGTCACCCCCAATGGATGAGCCTTGAATCACTCGGGGTTGGTCTTGAAGGTGACCACCACACCTTTACAAACTTCTCCGGAGCACAACGCAAGCAAGGAAGCTTCCGGAGGAACCTCTACCGCCTAGGAGCCCAAGCTTCACGAGTAACAAGTTAATGGGGAAGAAAAGTTGTGGGGAACGCAATTTGGTTTGGTCAAGATGTAGATCGGGTCTTGCTCTCCCAATCCCTAAAGTTTCAACAAGTTTGGATGAAGGGATTGAGAGTATTGAGCAAACTGAGGTGTAGCAATGGTGGAGCTCAACAAGACATTAGGGTTAGGGATGGAGGAAGAAGAAGGGGGGCTTTTATAGTGTTTGTGCCCGGGTGACCGTTTCTGCCCGTTGGACCTCGTGCGCATGGGCTAAGTCAGCCCCGTGGGCACGGGGTACTCGGAGACTTTCACACCACCTCGTGCGCACAAGGTATCCAGAGAGTTTACGCAGTACCCCGTGCGCACGGGGTACCCAGTAACTTTCTGTTGCAAGCACTCTGAGTACCACATGCACGCACACTATGGATTTTGAGTGGTAGGAATGGGTAGGCTAGTGTATATGGTTCGACGATGGCATTCCCACACAACATTTATCCACACGAACCCCTCTTAATAGTGCGGTCTTTCCTACGACTCGAAGCAAACCAAATCTAAAACCTTTGAATCGCCGGTAGACCACGCCTTTGACATTTTTGAATTGGGAGGTCGCACATCTCCATCACGAAGCACTTGGAACCAATATCCTGAGATAAAATTTAGCAACCGATATTAATTCTACTAACCACATTGTCATCAAATCAAAATATAGTTTAAGTGCCACTTGCACTTTCACCCGACGTATGCTGGCGTTGGGAATGGAGTAGACTACGATGAGAGCGCAAATAGCGAGAGGAGGCAAAAATCTTAGCTCATTTTGTTGTATCTTCGGTTGCAATCGGTAAGTCAGTCATATATGTATAGGAGAGCCCAAGCGGTCTCGTATCGTGGTCACGATCTAAATCAACTAGGTTTCCAACTTGTAAACTTATCTATCAGGAAAACAATAAACTTGTCAACCAGAAAAAAAGGCAAAAGGAAGTTGTGCTCATGCAAGGCCACAGATCAAATTTCGATAGACCATTCATACGCTTGCCGCCATCATGCCCGTTAATGCTACTTGTTTAATATACAGGTGTTTATGCCTTGAATTGCAAATTATGTGTGAATATGTATGGTCTCCTCGAATGTTATTTGAGGTTGAAAATTTGCAAGAACGTCGAATGTTTGATCATGTTTGATGTTCCAAAGTTTTTTTAATTTACTGTTCATAGAGGGTGCAGGGGCCGACTCCTTGTAAATTTACGTCAAATTTGCTCTTCTTCACACCGTACTTCCCCATGGACCGCGAATAAGGAGTCCCCTGCCAATCGCCCGCTCTCCGTCCTGATCCCATCTCCCCGTGTCTGTGTCGATCCACAACCATCATCAAGGGGAAGGAGGCATGCGCCACCCGTGATGCCCCTCGAGCCAAGAATGCATATCCGATGTCTCCTAAGCCATTGACATGTTGTAACATACAATTGAATGCCGCTCATTACCTCGAAAAAAATGTGATGGCCATTGTTGGGCATGCAACTAAGACGCCACCGTCTCCGTTATTAACTCTTGAAACAACCAACAATGCATTTGCCCTTCTATCCTAACAAAAAATGTACGAGAATGGCGTGCATTACTATGAAATGAAAATATGATGTCTGCTTGTTGGGCATGCAACTGATACGCTATTGTGCCTGTTATTAACTCTTGAAGCAACCAACCAATGCATTTACCCTTCTATCCTAAACAAAAAATTGTACGACTTGATAAAAAAAATATGAACCGCTCACTCATTGATGACCCACAAGTATAGGGGATCAATTGTAGCTCTTTGCGATAAGTAAGAGTGTCGAACCCAACAAGGAGCAGAAGGAAATGCCAAGTGGTTTTCAGTAAGGTAATGTCTGCAAGTGCTGAAATTATAAGTAACAGAGTAGTTTGATAGCAAGATAATTTGTAACGAGCAAGTCACGATAATAATAGCAAAAGTGCAGCAAGGTAGCCCAATCCTTTTGAGGCAAAGGATAGGCCAAAACAGTTTCTTATGGTAAGCAAAGCATTCTTGAGGGTACACGGGATTTTCATCTAGTCACTTTCACCATGTTGGTTTGGTTCGTGTTTGCTACTTTGATAATTTCATATGTGGGTGGACCGGTGCTTAGGTGTTGTTCTTACTTGAACAAACCTCCTACTTATGATTAACCCTCCCGCGAGCATCCGCAACTACTAGAAAAGTATTAAGAATAAATTCTAACCATAGCATTAAACTTTTGGATCCAATCGGTTCCTTACGGAATAGTGCATAAACTGGGATTTAAGCTTCTGTCACTCTCGCAACCCATCATCTAATTGCTACTCCATAATGCATTCCCTTAGGCACAAATATGGTGAAGTGTCATGTAGTCGACGTTCACATGACACCACTAAGGGAATCACAACATACATACTATTAAAATATCGAACACATATCAAGTTCACATGATTACTTGCAACATGATTTATCCCGTGACCTCAAGAACAAAAGTAACTACTCTCAAATGATAATCATGCTCAAGATCAGAGGGGTATTAAATAGCATATTGGATCTGAACATATAATATTCCACCAAATAAACCATATAGTAATCAACTGCAAGATGTAATCAACACTACTAGTCACCCACAAGCACCAATCTATAGTTCCGGTAACAAGATTGAACACAAGAGATGGACTAGGGTTTGAGAAGAGACGGTGTTGTTGAAGATTTTGATGGAGATTGCCCTCCCCAAGATGGAAGAGTTGTTGGTGATGATGATGACGATGATTTCCCCCTCCGGGAGGGAAGTTTCCCCGGCAGAATCGCTCTGTCAGAGGGCAAAAGTGCTCCTGCCCAAGTTCCGCCTTGAGACGGTGGTGCTCCGTCCCGAAAGTCCTCCCCTTATTTTTTCTAGGTCAAAATGACTTATATACCAGAAGATGGGCACCGAAGGTGGGCCTGGGTGAGCACAACCCACCAGGGCGCGCCCAGGTGGGTTGTGCCCACCTGGTGGTCCTCCTCTGGTACTTATTTGCTCCAATATTCTTCATATATTACATAAAAATTCTTTGTGAAGTTTCAGCTTGTTTGGAGTTGTGCTGAATAGGTAGCCTGACATAGCTTTTCTAGGTCCAGATTTCCAGTTGCCGGAATTATCCCTCTTTGTGTATACCTTGCATATTATGAGAGAAAAGGCATTAGAATTACTCCAAAAAAATTATTATAGATAAAAACATCATAAATAACAGTTGGAAAACATGATGCAAAATGGACGTATCACTCATGCAATTTTCTACAAAGCCATCTCTAATGAAATGCAATTTGCCACGTTATCTAAAGTAAGGAAAGTATTATGCTCAGATAGAGATAACTGAACAGATGAACCCCTGTTGGGGAACGTAGTAATTTCAAAATTTTCCTACGCACACGCAAGATCATGGTGATGCATAGCAACAAGAGGGGAGAGTGTTGTCTACGTACCCTCGTAGACCGACAGCGGAAGCGTTATGACAACGCGGTTGATGTAGTTGTACGTCTTCACGGCCCGACCGATCAAGCACCGAAACTACGGCACCTCCGAGTTCTAGCACACATTCAGCTCGATGACGATCCCCGGACTCTGATCCAGCAAAGAGTCAGGGAAGAGTTCCGTCAGCACGAGGCGTGGTGACGATCTTGATGTTCTACCGTCGCAGGGCTTCGCCTAAGCACTGCTACAATATTATCGAGGATTATGGTGGAGGGGGGCACCGCACACGGCTAAGAGAATGATCACGAAGATCAACTTGTGTGTCCATGGGGTGTCCCCCTGCCCCCGTATATAAAGGAGCAAGGGGGGAGGAGGCCGGCCCTAGGAGGGGCGCGCCAGGGGAGTAGGATTCCTACTCCTAGTTGGAGTAGGTTTCCTCCTTTCCTAGTCCAACTAGGAGAAGGGGGAAAGGGGGGAAGAGGGGAAGGAAGGGAGAGAGGGGCCGCGCCCCAAACCCCTTGTCCAATTCGGACTGGGCTTGGGAGGGGCGCGCGCCACCTCCTGGTCCTTCCCACTAAGGCCCATTAAGGCCCATTGCTTCTTCCTCGTATTCCCGTAACTCCCGGGTACCTCCGAAAATACCCGAATCACTCGGAACCTTTCCGATATCCGAATATAGTCGTCCAATATATCGATCTTTATGTCTCGACCATTTCGAGACTCCTCGTCATGTCCCCGATCTCATCTGGGACACCGAACTCCTTCGGTACATCAAAACATAAAAACTCATAATGAAACTGCCATCGAAACCTTAAGCATGCGGACCCTATGGGTTCAAGAACAATGTAGACATGACCGAGACACGTCTCCGATCAATAACCAATAGCGGAACCTAGATGCTCATATTGGATCCCACATATTCTATGAAGATCTTTACCGATCAGACCGCATAACAACATACGTTGTTCCCTTTGTCATCGATATGTTACTTGCCCGAGATTCGATCGTCGGTATCTCAATACCTAGTTCAATCTCGTTACCAGCAAGTCTCTTTACTCGTTCCGTAATACATCATCTCGCAACTAACTCATTAGTTGCAATGCTTGCAAGGCTTATGTGATGTGCATTACCGAGAGGGCCCAGAGATACCTCTCCGACAATCGGAGTGACAAATCCTAATCTCGAAATACGCCAACCCAACATGTACCTTTGGAGACACCTGTAGAGCTCCTTTATAATCACCCAGTTACGTTGTGACGTTTGGTAGCACACAAAGTGTTCCTCCGGCAAACGGGAGTTGCATAATCTCCTAGTCATAGGAACATGTATAAGTCATGAAGAAAGCAATAGCAACATACTAAACGATCGGGTGCTAAGCTAATGGAATGGGTCATGTCAATCACATCATTCTTCTAATGATGTGATCCCGTTAATCAAATAACAACTCTTTTGTTCATGGTTAGGAAACATAACCATCTTCGATTAATGAGCTAGTCAAGTAGAGGCATACTAGTGACACTCTGTTTGTCTATGTATTCACACATGTATGGTGTTTCCAGTTAATACAATTCTAGCATGAATAATAAACATTTATCATGATATAAGGAAATAAATAATAACTTTATTATTGCCTCTAGGGCATATTTCCTTCAGTCTCCCACTTGCACTAGAGTTAATAATCTAGTTCACATTGCCATGTGATTCAACACTAATAGTTCACATCACCATGTGATAACACCCATAGTTCACATCGTCATGTGACCTACACCCAAAGGGTTTACTAGAGTCAGTAATCTAGTTCACATCGCTTATGTGATTAACACCCAATGAGTACTAAGGTGTGATCATGTTTTGCTTGTGAGATAATTTTAGTCAACGGGTCTATCACATACAGATCCGTAAGTATTTTGCGAATCTATGTCTACAATGCTCTGCACGGAGCTACTCTAGCTAATTGCTCCCACTTTCAATATGTATCTAGATCGAGACTTAGAGTCATCTAGATCTGTGTCAAAACTTGCATCGACGTAACTTTTTACAACGTACATTTTGTCACCTCCATAATTGAGAAATATTTCCTTATTCCACTAAGGATAATTTTGACCGTTGTCCAGTGATCTACTCTTAGATCACTATTGTATTCCCTTGCTTAACACAGTGTAGGGTATACAATAGATCTGGTACACAGTGTAGGGTAGAATTATTCCATGGCATATTTTGTCACCTCCATCATTCTCTTTCTATCTTCTGCCGTGGTCGGGCTTTGAGTCTTACTCAATTTCACACCTTGTAACACAGGCAAGAACTCTTTCTTTGACTGTTCCATTTTGAACTACTTCAAAATCTTGTCAAGGTATGTACTCATTGAAAAAACTTATCAAGCATCTTGATCTATTTCTATAGATCTTGATGCTCAATATGTAAGCAGCTTCACCGAGGTCTTTCTTTGAAAAAATCCTTTCAAACACTCCTTTATGCTTTGCAGAATAATTCTACATTATTTCCGATCAACAATATATCATTCACATATACTTATCAGGAATGCTGTAGTGCTCCCACTCACTTTCTTGTAAATACAGGCTTCACCGCAAGTCTGTATAAAACTATATGCTTTGATCAACTTATCAAAGCGTATATTCCAACTCCGAGATGCTTGCACCAGTCCATAGATGGATCGCTGGAGCTTTAGGATTGACAAAACCTTTTGGTTGCATCATATACAACTCTTCTTTAAGAAATCCATTAAGGATTGCAGTTTTGTTATCCATTTGCCAGATTTCATAAAATATGGCAATTGCTAACATGATTCGGATAGACTTTAAGCATCGATACGAGTGAGAAAATCTCATCGTAGTCAACACCTTGAACTTTGTCAAAAACCTTTTTCGACAAGTCTAGCTTTGTAGATAGTAACACTACTATCAGCGTCCGTC
Organism: Triticum urartu; assembly: GCF_003073215.2. NCBI lineage: Eukaryota > Viridiplantae > Streptophyta > Magnoliopsida > Poales > Poaceae > Triticum > Triticum urartu. The sequence goes on from NC_053022.1 coordinate 291,465,516, forward strand.
TTCCTCTTGAAGATCCATTTAATCTCAATGGCTTGCCGAACATCGGGAAAGTCAACCAAAGTCCATACTTTGTTCTCATACATGGATCCTATCTCAGATTTCATGGCCTCAAGCCATTTTTGCGGAATCTGGGCTCATCATCGCTTCCTCATAGTTCGTAGGTTCGTCATGGTCAAGTAGCATGACCTCCAGAACAAGAATACCGTACCACTCTGGTGCGGATCTCACTCTGGTTAACCTACGAGATTTGGTAGTAACTTGATCTGAAGTTACATGATCATCATCATTAGCTTCCTCACTAATTGGTGTAGTAGTCACAGGAACAGATTTCTGTGATGAACTACTTTCCAATAAGGGAGAAGGTACAATTACCTTATCAAGTTCTACTTTCCTCCCACTCACTTCTTTCGAGAGAAACTCCTTCTCTAGAAAGGATCCATTCTTAGCAACGAATGTCTTGCCTTCGGATCTGTGATAGAAGGTGTACCCAACTTTCTCCTTTGGGTATCCTATGAAGACACATTTCTCCGATTTGGGTTTGAGCTTATCAGGATGAAACTTTTTCACATAAGCATCGCAACCCCAAACTTTAAGAAACGACAACTTTGGTTTCTTGCCAAACCACAGTTCATACGGTGCCGTCTCAACGGCTTTAGATGGTGCCCTTTTTAACGTGAATGCAGCTGTCTCTAATGCATAACCCCAAAACTATAGTGGTAAATCGGTAAGAAACATCATAGATTGCACTATATCCAATAAAGTACGGTTATGACGTTCGGACACACCATTATGCTGTGGTGTTCCAGGTGGCATGAATTTGTGAAACTATTCCACATTGTTTTAATTGAAGACCAAACTCGTAACTCAAATATTCGTCTCCGCGATCAGATCGTGGAAACCTTATCTTCTTGTCATGATGATTTTCCACTTCACTCTGAAATTCTTTGAACTGTTCAAATGTTTCAGACTTATGTTTCATCAAGTAGATATACCCATATCTACTTAAATCGTCTGTGAAGGTCAGAAAATAACGATACCCGCCGCGAGCTCCAACACTCATCGGATCGCATACATCAGTATGTATTATTTCCAATAAGTCAGTTGCTCGCTCCATTGTTCTGGAGAATGGAGTCTTAGTCATCTTTCCCATGAGGCATGGTTCACAAGAATCAAGTGATTCATAATCAAGTGATTCCAAAAGTCCATCAACATGGAGTTTCTTCATGCGCTTTACACCAATATGACCTAAACGGCAGTGCCACAAATAAGTTGCACTATCATTATTAACTTTGCATCTTTTGGTTTCAATATTATGAATATGTGTATCACTACGATCGAGATCCAGCGAACCATTTTCATTGGGTGTGTAACCATATAAGGTTTTATTCATGTAAACAGAACAACAATTTATTCTCTTACTTAAATGAATAACTATATTGCAATAAACATGATCAAATCATATTTATGCTCAACGCAAACACCAAATAACACTTATTTAGGTTCAACACTAATCCCGAAAGTATAGGGAGTGTGCGATGATGATCATATCAATCTTGGAACTACTTCAAACACACATCGTCACCTTACCCTTAACTAGTCTCTGTTCATTCTGCAACTCCCGATTCAAGTTACTAATCTTAGCAACTGAACTAGTACCAAATACTGAGGGGTTGCTATGAACACTAGTAAAGCACACATCAATAACATGTATATCAAATATACCTTTGTTTACTTTGCCATCCTTTCTTATCCGCCAAATACTTGGGTAGTTCCGCTTCCAGTGACCAGTCCCTTTGCAGTAGAAGCACTTAGTCTCAGGCTTAGGACCAGACTTGGGCTTCTTCACTTGAGCGGCAACTTGCTTGCTGTTCTTCTTGAAGTTCCCCTTTTTTCCTTTGCCCTTTTCTTGAAACTAGTGGTCTTATCAACCATCAACACTTGATGCTCTTTCTTGATTTCTACCTTCATTGATTTCATCATCATGAAAAGCTCGGGAGTCGTTTTCGTCATCCCTTGCATACTATAGTTCATCACGAAGTCCTACTAACTTGGTGATGGTGACTAGAGAATTCTGTCAATCACTATTTTATCTGGAAGATTAACTCCCACTTGATTCAAGCGATTGTAGTACCCAGACAATCTGAGCACATGCTCACTAGTTGAGCGATTCTCCTCCATCTTTTAGCTATAGAACTTGTTGGAGACTTCATATCTCTCAACTCGGGTATTTGCTTGAAATATTAACTTCAACTTCTTGAAACATCTCATATGGTCCATGACGTTCAAAACGTCTTTGAAGTCCCGATTTTAAGCCATTAAGCATGGTGCACTAAACTATCAAGTAGTCATCATATTGAGCTAGCCAAACGTTCATAACGTCTGCATCTGCTCCTGCAATAGGTCTGTTACCTAGCGGTGCATCAAGGACATAATTCTTCTATGCAGCAATGAGGATAAACCTCAGATCACAGATCCAATCCGCATCATTGCTACTAACATCTTTCAACACAATTTTCTCTAGGAACATATCAAAATAAACACAGGGAAGCAACAATGCGAGCTATTGATCTACAACATAATTTGCAAAATACTATCAGGACTAAGTTCATGATAAATTTAAGTTCAGTTTAATCATATTACTTAAGAACTCCCACTTAGATAGACATCCCTCTAATCCTCTAAGTGATCACGTGATCGAAATCAACTAAACCATGTCCGATCATCACATGAGATGGAGTAGTTTCATTGGTGAACATCACTATGTTGATCATATCTACTATATGATTCACGCTCGACCTTTCGGTCTCCGTGTTCCGAGGCCATATCTGTATATGCTTGGCTCGTCAAGTATAACCTGAGTATTCCGCATGTGCAACTGTTTTGCACCCGTTGTATTTGAACGTAGAGCCTATCACACCCGATCATCACGTGGTGTCTCAGCACGAAGAACTTTCGCAACGGTGCATACTCAGGGAGAACACTTCTTGATAATTAGTGAGAGATCATCTTAAAATGCTACCATCAAACTAAGCAAAATAAGATGTATAAAAGATAAACATCATATGCAATCAAAATATGTGACATGATATGGCCATCATCATCTTGCGCCTTTGATCTCCATCTCCAAAGTACTGTCATGATCTCTATCGTCACCGGCATGACACCATGATCTCCATCATCTTGATCTATATCAATGTGTCGTCACATGGTCGTCTCGCCAACTATTGCTCTTGCAACTATTGCTATCGCATAGTGATAAAGTAAAGCAATTATTTGGCGCTTGCATCTTATGCAATAAAGAGACAACCATAAGGCTTTTGCCAGTTGCCGACAACTTCAACAAAACATGATCATCTCATACAACCACTTATATCTCATCACGTCTTGACCATATCACATCACAACATGCCCTGCAAAAACAAGTTAGACATCCTCTACTTTGTTGTTGCAAGTTTTACGTGGCTGCTACGGGCTTAGCAAGAACCGTTCTTACCTACGCATCAAAAACCACAACGGTAGTTTGTCAAGTTGGTGTTGTTTTAACCTTCGCAAGGACCGGGTGTAGCCACACTCGGTTCAACTAAAATTGGAGAAACTGACACCCACCAGCCACCTGTGTGCAAACCACGTCGGTAGAACCAGTCTCGCGTAAGCGTACGCGTAATGTCGGTCCGGGCCGCTTCATCCAACAATACCGCCGAACCAAAGTATGACATGCTGGTAAGCAGTATGACTTATATCGCCCACAACTCACTTGTGTTCTACTCGTGCACAACATCAACGCATAAAACCTAGGCTCTGATACCACTATTGGGGAACATAGTAATTTCAAAATTTCCTACGCACACGCAAGATCATGGTGATGCATAGCAACGAGAGGGGAGAGTGTTGTCTACGTACCCTCGTAGACCGATAGCGGAAGCGTTATGACAACGCGGTTGATGTAGTCGTACGTCTTCACGGCCCGACCGATCCAGCAAAGTGTCGGGGAAGAGTTCCGTCAGCACGACGGCGTGGTGATGATCTTGATGTTCTACCGTCGCAGGGCTTCGCCTAAGTACTGCTACAATATTATCGAGGATTATGGTGGAGGGGGGCACCGCACACGGCTAAGAGAACGATCACGAAGATCAACTTGTGTGTCCATGGGGTGCCCCCCTGCCCCCGTATATAAAGGAGCAAGGGGGGAGGAGGCCGGCCCTAGGAGGGGCGCGCCAGGGGAGTAGGATTCCTACTCCTAGTTGGAGTAGGTTTCCTCCTTTCCTAGTCCAACTAGGAGAAGGGGGGAAAGGGGGGAAGAGGGGAAGGAAGGGAGAGAGGGGCCGCGCCCCAAACCCCTTTTCCAATTCGGACTGGGCTTGGGAGGGGCGCGCGCCACCTCCTGGTCCTTCCCACTAAGGCCCATTAAGGCCCATTGCTTCTTCCTCGTATTCTCGTAACTCCCCGGTACCTCCGAAAATACCCGAATCACTCGGAACCTTTCCGATGTCCGAATATAGTCGTCCAATATATCGATCTTTACATCTCGACCATTTCGAGACTCCTCGTCATGTCCCCGATATCATCCGGGACTCTGAACTCCTTCAGTACATCAAAACATATAAACTCATAATGAAACTGTCATCGAAACCTTAAGCGTGCGGACCCTACGGGTTCGAGAATAATGTAGACATGACCGAGACACGTCTCCGGTCAATAACCAATAGCGGAACCTGGATGCTCATATTGGCTCCCACATATTCTACGAAGATCTTTATCGGTCAGACCGCATAACAACATACGTTGTTCCCTTTGTCATCGGTATGTTACTTGCCCGAGATTCGATCATCGGTATCTCAATACCTAGTTCAATCTCGTTACCGGCAAGTCTCTTTACTCGTTCCGTAATACATCATCTCGCAACTAACTCATTAGTTGCAATTCTTGCAAGGCTTATGTGATGTGCATTACCGAGAGGGCCCAGAGATACCTCTCCGACAATCGGAGTGACAAATCCTAATCTCGAAATACGCCAACCCAACATGTACCTTTGGAGACACCTGTAGAGCTCCTTTATAATCACCCATTTACGTTGTGACGTTTGTTAGCACACAAAGTGTTCCTCCGGCAAACGGGAGTTGCATAATCTCATAGTCATAGGAACATGTATAAGTCATGAAGAAAGCAATAGCAACATACTAAACGATCGGGTGCTAAGCTAATGGAATGGGTCATGTCAATCACATCATTCTTCTAATGATGTGATCCCGTTAATCAAATAACAACTCTTTTGTTCATGGTTAGGAAACATAACCATCTTCGATTAACGAGCTAGTCAAGTAGAGGCATACTAGTGACACTCTGTTTGTCTATGTATTCACACATGTATGATGTTTCCGGTTAATACAATTCTAGCGTGAATAATAAACATTTATAATGATATAAGGAAATAAATAATAACTTTATTATTGCCTCTAGGGCATATTTCCTTCAACCCCAACCCCCATCCACTTCGACATCCACCAAATAAGAGAAGTGGGAGGCCCCCATTTGTCCACATATTTTTTGACGGGATAAGTGTACATCCTAGTGAAGGAAATATGCCCTAGAGGCAATAATAAAGTTGTTGTTTTATATTTCCTTATTCATGATAAAGATTTATTATTCATGCTATAATTGTATTCATCGGAAACCTAAATACATGTGTGAATACATAAACAAAAACCATGTCTCTAGTAAGCCTCTACTAGAATAGCTCGTTGATCAAAGATGGTTAAGGTTTCCTAACCATAGGCATGTGTTGTAATTTGATAACGAGATCACATCATTAGGAAAATGATGTGATGGACAAGACCCATCCGTTAGCTTAGCATATTGATCGTTCAGTTTATTGTTATTGCTTTCTTCATGTCAAATACATATTCCTTCGACTATGAGATTATGCAACTCTCGGATACCGGAGGAATGCCTTGCACGCTATCAAATGTCACAACGTAACTGGGTGATCACAACGATGCTCTACAGGTATCTCCAAAGGTGTTTGTTGTGTTGGCATAGATCGAGATTAGGATTTTTCACTCCGAGTATCGGAGAGGTATCTCTGGGCCCTCTCGGTAATACACATCATAAGCTTGCAAGCATATGACTAAGGAGTTAGTCGCGAGGTGATGTATTACGAAACGAGTAAAGAGACTTGCCAGTAACGAGATTGAACTAGGTATGGAGATACCGGCGATCGAATCTCGGGCAAGTAACATACTGATAGACAAAGGGAATTACGTATGTTGTCATAACGGTTCGACCGATAAAGATCTTCGTAGAATATGTAGGAGCCATTATGAGCACCCGGGTTCCGCTATTGGTTATTGACCAGAGAGGTGTCTCGGTCATGTCTACATAGTTCTCGAACCCGTAGGGTCTGCATGCTTAATGTTCGATGATGATATTATATTATATGAGTTATGTGATTTGGTGACCGAATGTTGTTCAGAGTCCCAGATGAGATCACGTACATGATGAGGAGTCTCGAAATGGTTGAGAGGTAAATATTGATATATAGAACAATAGTATTCGGACACCGGAAGTGTTCCAGAGTGTATCAGGTATTTATCGGAGTACCGGAGGGGTTACCGGAAACCCCCGGGGGAATATATGGGCCATATGGGCCATGAGAGGGGAGCACACCAACCCACAAGGGGTGGTGCACCCCCCTATGGCATGTGGCCGAATTGGAGAAGCAAAAAGGGGGTTTTCCCCCTTCCTTTCTCTCTCCCCCCTTCCCTTTCTTCTTCGGTAAATAAGGAAGGGGGGCGCCACTTGGGGAAACCCCAAGTAGGATTCGGATCCTACTTGGGGCGCCCCCTGGCTGCCTCCCCTTCCCTCCCACCTATATATATGTGGGAAGGGGGGCGCCTAGAAAACGCAACATCAATTGTTAGCCGTGTGCGGCATCCCCCTCCACAGTTTACACCCCCAGTCATATTTTCACGGTGTTTAGGCGAAGCCCTGCGAGAATCACTTCACCATCACTGTCACCACGCCGTCATGCTGATGGAACTCATCTACTACCTTGACACCTTGCTGGATCAAGAAGGCGAGGGACGTCACCGAGCTGAACGTGTGCAGAACTCGGAGGTGTCGTACATTCGGTACTTGATCGGTCGGAGCTAGAAGAAGTTCGACTACATCAATCGCGTTATCAAACGCTTCCGCTTTCGGTCTACGAGGGTACGTAGACATACTTCCCCTTGTTGCTATGCATCTCCATGGATAGATCATTGCGTCTGCGTAGATTTTTTTGTTTTCCATGCAATGTTTTCCAACAAGGTGTTCCATGCAACACCTAGACCCCACATACTCTCACATCAATGGTTGACTCAGCTAAACGGTTGTACTAAAACAAAATATCACCCTTCAAGTAACCTACTACTGATTATTGTAGTTCTTATTGATCAATTGGATATAACTTTAAAACATTAATCTCAGTTTTACAAGCATGAAGTACAGTTCACTGTTTGATTCCTAGTTCTTTCATGTTTATGCCCGATCACACTTCCATACATAAATCCACCATGAACTACAAGAAGGCAATTACCAAGTTAGAAAATGTACCAAAAGTAAATTTATTAGCATGTTCAAACAATAGAAAATAAGGAGTTGTGGTTTGATTGATGATATTGATCCAATCAGACAGGAAAGTCAATTATGATACCATCTCTTCATAGTAAGAAAAAACACAAGATTTCGCCTTGTTATTTTAGGGACATCTATGTTAACAATTTTAAGGGACAAGCTAATAATAAAGAGAGTACAATACATGTTATATACACAACCCTATACCTGGACCCCTTTGGTCATTTTCATCAACATTGTCAGCTATATGTGTCCCCTCCTTCTAGCTTGTACCACATTAGAGATATACAATGTCATAGTAAGTTGGGAATGATATGCCATGTCCAGCAAACTTGATAGCTGAACACATATAATGTAGGTCGATATTTGAGATATCTGCAAATGCGCAACGAAGTGTGCGCGTCTACTATTATATGTTATTTGGAAACAGAATATATATTCATATTCAATTGCCCCAGCTTCTCCATCACTGCAACATATTCATTCGTTTTTGTCAGTACCTTGGTCATAGCTCCGATATTATACTCAATCTTCTTCAGCTTTGACATGCAAGGTTACAGCAACAGGTTGCGCTTCACTTGGAACTTCTGCAATATCCATAGAGGTGTCATCCTTTGTTTACCACCAAAGATGTGTAAATTCTCAACTGGAACAGCCCCTTATACATGCCTTGATAGTTGATGTTCAAATCTACCATGATTGGAAGTACAAGGCATAGCTATAGTCAAATCTACCGACGAATGCGGTTCATTCTCGCAGCAACAATGGTCTTCTGGTGGTCCATGGACATCGATGTGATTTTTATTATATTTGAGGTGCCACTTCCGGTATATTATAACAAATCTTATCTATTTTGTAAAAAAACTATTGTAATTTCCTTGTTTTCCAGGATGTCTTGTATTGTTGCAAGTCTTTAATATAAATCTAGAGCCTTGTATGCAAAAAACAAAAATTGTAATATCTTTGTAATTTACAATGTGTATGTCACACATGGATTGTAATTGCTTTGCCATAAATACCATTTTTACCATTAAACAAAATCAGGTGACTCATACTCAGGAATCTGAGATGAACACATTTACCATCACAATTCAACCTAAAAAAGGTTTACCTGATGCTTTTGACCAAAATCACATTCATTGCTTCTCATGTACCAGCACTGCAATGAACTCTTTCCCATACAAGCAAAATTGGTCACTTTGCTCAAAGCTAATCTTTGATGACGCACTTTCCACAAGGGTTTCTTTTTAGTATGAGAAATTAATGTATGAATACAAGGCTTCTATGATGAAAACAAACCATTCAAATAAAATCGATGTTAACATCCAAAGGAAAATCGATCTTTGGTGACTTACTTTGCGCATCGATTACTTTTAGTATGAGAAACTCATTCAAAAGTAAGGTATGTTAAAAAAATATAAGCTTGTATGATTTTTTTAGAAAAGGAGGAGGACCCCCGGCCTTTGCATCTGGGCGATGCATGCCGCCACTTTATTAATTATTCTCATAAGACCTTACAAAGTCATACAACAATAAGACTAAAGCCACCGTCTAAGCAACAACTGTCGCTACATCTATCCAATTGATGAAGGGGCGCTGATAGCCTGGGCCTAATACCAAACAGACATCGCAGCCAGACCTAACATCTAAGACCTGAGGTCCCAATCAGGATGCCTGCCGGGTATGGGCACCCACCAGTCTGGCGTGCTCCTAAACAGGACGCATGTCGGGTATGAGGCCGCCGCAACCACTTGCCACCAATCCATCTTCAGAGCTGTACTCCTGCATCAACCTTGCCCGGTCTAGCTGCCGCCGATGCCACCACGATGCCAGACAGTGTCGACCTCCTGCGCGTGTCCATCACCACACATCTGACGCCAAGCCTCCGCTGCTCCATGCCGCCAAGAGCCACCGCTATGAATATGTAGAAAGAAACACCGCTCCACCCCCACCTCGCCAAACTGCGAGAGCCGCCGAGATGGACCCCGCGCGCTCGTCACCGTCTCTGATCCGAACCAATCCGCAAACACAACGCCATCACAGATCCGCCTTGGACAAGGACTACACCACGCCATGCCGCCGCTGGAAGCCCGAGCTTCACCCGCCACCACCATCCAGGGCCGCCGCCCCGGGATCCAGACAGAACATCGCCGCTGCCACCGGCCTTGTTCCGCCGTCACCAACCGGCCACTGCGACCTCCGCCGCCATGCCGCCGACTAATCTGGGTGAGGATATCCATCCTCCCCGAGGGCACACGCCGCAGCCTCTTCTCCGCGTACTCGCACGGGAAGCCACCATGGGCGCGTGCCCACCCCTGCCGGATGCCACGCACGTGCCTCCCCGCCGCCGGTGAAGGCCGCCGCCACGAGAAGACCCGCACGCAGCCGCCACACAGCTAGACGTCGACCCATCTGCAGCCGCACCATCGGGCCCGCCGCCGTCAAGATTGTCGCTGCTGCGCCGCCAGGATCCGCGTGCCCTGGCGCCTCCGCCAGGCCTGGTGATGACCCACAAGTATAGGGGATCTACCGTAGTCCTTTCGATAAGTAAGAGTGTCGAATCCAACAAGGAGTAGAAGGAAATGACAAGCGGTTTTCAGTAAGGTATTCTCTGCAAGCACTGAAATTGTCGGTAACAGATAGTTTTGTGATAAGGTAATTTGTAACGGGTAACAAGTAACAAAAGTAAACAAGGTGCAGCAAGGTGGCCAAATCCTTTTTGTAGCAAAGGACAAGCTTGGACAAACTCTTATATAAAGGAAAGCGCTCCCGAGGACACATGGGAATTATCGTCAAGCAAGTTTTCATCATGCTCATATGATTCGCGTTCGTTACTTTGATAATTTGATATGTGGGTGGACCGGTGCTTGGGTACTGCCCTGCCTTGAACAAGCATGCCACTTATGATTAACCCCTCTTGCAAGCATCCGCAACTACAAAAGAAGTATTAAGGTAAACCTAACCATAGCATGAAACATATGGATCCAAATCAGCCCCTTACGAAGCAACGCATAAACTAGGGTTTAAGCTTCTGTCACTCTAGCAACCCATCATCTACTTATTACTTCCCAATGCCTTCCCCTAGGCCCAAATAATGGTGAAGTGTCATGTAGTCGACGTTCACATGACACCACCAGAGGAAAGACAACATGCATCTCATCAAAATATCGAACGAATACCAAATTCACATGACTACTTATAGCAAGACTTCTCCCATGTCCTCAGGAACAAACGTAACTACTCATAAATCATATTCATGTTCATAATCAGAGGGGTATTAATATGCATAAAGGATCTGAACGTATGATCTTCCACCAAATAAACCAACTAGCATCAACTACAAGGAGTAATCAACACTACTAGCAAACCCACAGGTACCAATCTGAGGTTTTGAGACAAAGATCGGATACAAGAGATGAACTAGGGTTTGAGATGAGATGGTGCTGGTGAAGATGTTGATGGAGATTGACCCCCTCCCGATAAGAGGATCGATGGTGATGATTTCCCCCTCTCGGAGGGATTCTTCCCTAGCAGAATAGCTCCGCCGGAGCCCTAGATTGGTTCTGCCAAGGTTCCGCCTCGTGGCGGCGGCGCTTTGTCCTGAAAGCTTGCTTATGATTTTTGTTTCCAGGGCAAAAGACTTCATATAGCCAGAGATGGGCACCGGAGGCCTGCCAGGGGATCCACGAGATAGGGGGGCGCGCCCAGGGGGTAGGGCACGCCCCCACCCTCTTGGATGGTGGGTGGCCCCCTGTGGTGCGTTCTTCGCCCAATATTTTTTATATTTTCCAAAACTGACTTCCATTGAGTTTAAGGACTTTTGGAGTTGTGCAGAATAGGTCTCTAATATTTTCTCCTTTTCCAGCCAGATTTCCAACTGTCGGCATTCTCCCTCTTCGTGCAAACCTTGTAAAATAAGAGAGAATAGTCATAAGTATTGTGACATAGTGTGTAATAACAGCCCATAATGCAATAAATATCAATATAGAAGCATGATGCAAAATGGACGTATCAACTCCCCCAAGCTTAGACCTCGCTTGTCCTCAAGCGGAAGCCGATAACGAAAATTATGTCCACATGTTTAGAGATAGAGGTGTCGATATTATAAAATAGGGACATGAGGGCATCATGATCATTCTTATAACAACAACATATATATATATTGTCATATGATTTCTTATGCTAAAGTAACAATTTATTCACAATGTCAAGTATGAATCGGAAACTTCATTGAAAACTAACAAACTATAATCTCAGTCATTGAAGCAATTGCAATTTATCATAACATCGAAAAGAGTCAATATAAGAGCTTTTCAACAAGTCCACATACTCAACTATAATTTAGTCTTTCACGATTGCTAACACTCACGCAATACTTATGGGTATGAAGCTTTAATCGAACACAGAGAAAGATAGGGGCTTATAGTTTTGCCTCCCAACCTTTTACCTCAAGGGTAATGTCAACAATAATAGTTTATGAAAACCCACATCCAATTAGCTATATATATCAGGATCTTTCCAACACACAGTGCTTGCCAAAGGATAAAGTATAAAAAGGAGAGGTGAAGATCACCGCGACTCTTGCATAAGACATAAGACAAAAATAAAAGATAGGCCCTTCACAGAGGGACGCAGAGGTTGTCATGTGTTTTTATGGTTGGATGCATGAAATCTTAATGCAAAATAACGCCACTTTATATTGCCACTTGTGATATGGACCTTTATTATGCAGTCCGTCGCTTTTATTTCTTCCACATCACAAGATTGTATGAAGCTTATTTTATCCACACTAATAGATCATACATATTTAGAGAGCAATTTTTATTGCTTGCAACGATGACAATTTACTTGAAGGATCTTACTCAATCCATAGGTATATATGGTGGACTCTCTGGCAAAACTGGGTTTAAGGATATTTGGAAGCACAAGTAGTATCTCTACTTGGTGCAAAGAATTTGGCTAGCATGAGGGGGAAAGGCAGGCTCAACATGTTGGATGATCCATGATGATATAATTTATTTCGGATGTAAGAAAACATAACCCATTACGTTGTCTTCCTTGTCCAACATCAACTTTTTAGCATGTCATATTTTAATGAGTGCTCACAATCATAAAAGATGTCGAAGATAGTATATTTATATGTGAAAACCTCTCTTTCTTTATTACTTCCTATTAATTGCAACGATGACCAAAACTACGTTTGTCAACTCTCAACAAATTTTATTCATCATACTCTTTATATGTGAAGTCATTACTCCCCATAAGATCAATATGATCTCTTTATTTCTTTTTATTCTTTCTTTTTTTCAAGATCATAGCAAGATAACCAAGCCCTTGAGTCAAAACTAATCTTTATTATATATAGCTCACGGACTCGATTACATAGAAGGATCATAAAGCAAAACTAAAAACTAAATCATACTAAAACTTTATTCTACTAGATCAAGATATTACCAAAAGGACCAAACTAAGAAAAAAGGTAAAGATAAAAGTGTGATGGTGATACGATACCGGGGCACTCCCCCAAGCTTGGCAGTTGCCTAGGGGAGTGCCCATACTCGATACTCAATTCTCCTTTGGTGGTAGTGATAATGCAGTTGTTGATGATGTAGGCTTGTCGTCCATCTTCCAAGGCATAGGCTCACCATCATAGAAGGATGATCGAGTCTCCGGGATCCTCAAATCTGCAGCCAAACTCATTCTCTTGAATCTATATTCATACTCACAATTTTGGTTTTGTAGGTCATAGATCTGGGCTTGGAGGTGCTCGATTTTCTCGTGAAGCTTGAAGATGGTCTCCCCAATGTTCTTGGCATCCAGCTTGTGATTGTTGGCGAAATCCGCGATCATCATGTGGTTGGCATCGAGTCCGCGTTCCACCATCCCTTGGCACTTGAAAACATGCTGCTCCATTGCTTCGAGTCTTGTATCCACGCTTCCGGTCCTCCTTGGTCCCCCAACATCGCAGATGCGCAGCACCCCCTCACGCAACTCAATGGTTTGAGGGTGTTGCAGCTACTGGGGAACACAGTAATTTAAAAAAAATCCTACGTACACGCAAGATCTATCATGGTGATGCATAGCTACGAGAGGGAAGAGTGTTGTCCACATACCCTCGTAGACTGTAAGTGGAAGCATTATGACAACGCGGTTGATGTAGTCGTACGTATTCACGATTCGACTGATCCTAGTACCGAAAGTACGGCACCTCTGTGATCTGCACACATTCAGCTCGGTGATGTCCCACTAACTCTCGATCCAGCTGAGTGTCGAGGGAGAGCTTCGTCAGCACGACGGCGTGATGACGGTGATGATGAAGCTACCGGCACAGGGCTTCACCTAAGCACTACGACGATATGACCGAGGTGGATTATGGTGGAGGGGGGCACCGCACACGGCTAAGACAATGATCAACTTGTGTGTCTATGGGGTGCCCCCTCCCCCATATATAAAGGAGTGGAGGAGGGGGAGGGCCGACCCTCTATGGCGTACCCTGGAGGAGTCCTACTCCCACAGGGAGTAGGATCCCCCCTTCCCTAGTTGGACTAGGAGAGAAGGAAGGGGGAGAGGGAGGAAGGAAAGGGGGGCGCCGCCCCCTTCCTAGTTCAATTCAGACCAGAGGGGGAGGGGGCATGCGGCCTGCCCTGGCTGCCTCTCTCTCTCCACTAAAGCCCATTAGGGCCCATATACACCCCGGGGTCTTCCGGTAACCCCCCGGTACTCCGGTATATGCCCAAACTCACTTGGAACCATTCTGATGTCCAAACATAGGCTTCCAATATAACAATCTCTATATCTCGACCATTTCGAGACTCCTCGTCATGCTCGTGATCTCATCCGGGACTCCGAACAACCTTCGGTTCATCAAAACACATAAACTCATAATACTGATCACCACCAAACATTAAGCGTGCGGACCCTACGTGATGTGGAGCATCCCAAGGTCAGCCCCATGGACCTACCATCGTCTCACCAAGTGCCTAGCGGACCCATGGCACGAGCATGTGCAAGAGCTCTCGAAACCGAGGTGACATCTCTCCTCTCACATTTCCACTTTGATGCACATGAGACATGGCTACTACCTCAAACGGAGACATTGTGCATACTCAGGTACCAAGGAGATAGCCATGGAGAAGCTAAGGAGCAATAAGGATCGGGAGCGGAAGATATGCGTGAAGACGGAGAAGAAATCAGCCAAGTCCTAGGCTGGTCGGATGATCCGGATGAGGTCTCGGATGATCCGGACCCCAGCCCGGACGATCCGGACAATTGAAGACCCGAGAGCAACAGGAGCTGCCCTGAAGCTGGATCATCTGGACATACCCGGACGTCCGGACCCTGACCCGGACATCCGGACCTCTCGCAGCCCCCTCGACACAGCCGGACGATCCGGACGCCGACCCAGATCATTCGGACCCCCGAAGCCCGGATCATCCGGACCAACATCTGGATCATCCGGACCGTGCCTGCGTGCATGATGTTGGGCCGAGGCCCATGTACCCCTTCGCCCCCTTTGCATATATAAACGACTCCTCCTCTACTTTTCTAGGGTTAGTGTTGTGTTAGCTCATATTTGAGATAGAGCATCGCTCATCCACATCGGATCTACTCCACGAGAGAGACCGCGACCCCTCTTCGGAGAAGATCCCTTTCGATTCAAGACCTCCTCGCGGAGAAGACCATTAAGACCTCCTCACGGAGAAGACCGGTTACCATTTGTATCGTCCGTTATTGATTGTTGATCATGTGATCTCTTATGTACTCGAGGATCTAGCATATGTGTGACTATTTCGTGTTGGTTTTAGTGATTCTCTCATGTTTGCCCTCATGATTACCCTCGTGTTTCCCCTCGTGTTCTTCGTGTTCATCGCAGGATCCACTCCTTTCGTGAAAGATCGGCTACATAGGGTTCCACCCTACATCATCTTGGTATCTAGAGCCACGTTGATTATGATTTTGGAGCCTCCCTGTTGTGTTTCTAGCCTAGTTCTTGTTGATTTTGTCCCTAATTCGAAAATCCCCACAAAAATAGGCCCAAAAAAATTTCTTGTGATTTGTGAGTTTTGATGATGTTTTGTTGGTTTTGATCCATGAATTTGTTGTGTTGCAAGTGGATCTTACCTTCCCCCACCATCCCCACCTCGCAATCCACCCAAAAATCCATGAAATCTTCGAATTTGCCCCCTTTTCCACGTTCATCCCGAGCCATCCCCGAGCGCAGTTGACCTGCTCGGATCATCCGGACCCTGACCCGGATCATCCGGATTCGCCAAGATCATTCGGCTCCTGGCCCGGGTCATCCGGCTTCGCCAAGATCATCCGGCTCCTGGCCCGGATCATCCGGCTTCCCCTGACGAAACTGCATTTTCTGCAGTTTTTAGCCAGCACCGCCTACGCCTCCGCATACCCCCCTCGACCACCACCACCTACCTTCCGCCAACCCTCTCGATACATCCACCATTTCACCGCTACCAACTCCGAGACATTTTGACGCTTTTGGTTTTGAGAATTTGAGTTGTGGTTCACCTAGGGTGTTTTGGCTAACTAGGAACAGTTCGACATCGACATCACCACCGCTCATCTTCGCCACGGACGCGTCATCAACAATGACCACATTGACTACATCTTGGTATTCGTGCCACCATTTTGCATCATACCGTAAGCAACAACGGTAACCTCATCTTGGGTTCGTGACACCCTCAACCGTAAGCAAGGACGGTAGCTTCGACGACATCTTTGTCCACCCCTTGCCTTTACATTGATAACCACCATACCCTTATCTTTTTGCGTAGCTTACCCATAGGGACCAGCCTTTGAGTATTGCCGGCAACGTAACTTGTGCACATTAGTGATCATACTTCCCATAGCATACATACATCATTGGTGCATATCTTGGTATCATCTCTTGTGTCACAAAGTTGTCATCGCATACACAATTGCTATCTTGGTTCGTGAAGCATTGCATGAGAAAAGCGCTCAACACACAAAGAGCCAAACAAGCTTTTAAGCAAAAGGGAAAGATAAGCAAAGAGCTTATAAGCAAGAACCATAGCATCATACAACATTAAGATTGTCAAACTAGATCATCTTGGATCATATCATCGAAACACCATACATAGAGCATACTTGGGTTAGAAGTCAATGCATTTTTGCTTAGTAGGTTGTGCACAAGTTTGTATCCGCCTATTGTGCAATCGTGCTAGCGTCTCTCTAGTGTTGTGCAACAAGAGCATTTTCGTGGATTCCACATTTTGGCTCATCCTTGGTTGCACAATCCCACTTATCTCTTTGCGTGTGTGTTTCCGTGTACCTTACATTGCTTGGTATACTTGTTGCATTTGCAAATTTGCGAATCTTTTCCAACATTATTGAATCTTGCTTACTTTCACATCAAATTTTGTGCCACCATCCTAACCAAGCTCCACCATAAGCTTTTACATGTGTAGGTGTGAGAAACCGACAAGAATTGGTACCAATTGTGCTATTTCCTTGTCCACATTGGAGTGATCATTGATCCACCTTCAACTTCGGTCAAGGTACATTTGGTATATGTCCTTCTCTTTGTACCACTCACATTTTTCTCTTGGAATGATGGATAGGCCAAGTACTTCTACCAACCCACTCTTCATTGAGCGCGACGACGACATGAACTCCTACGTCACCAAGAGCCACCTCTTTGGTGCACAACGTGCTTTGCATCAAGAGCAACAAGCAATGAGTGAACGCATCGACAACCTCGCCGCCGACTTGTGACTCTTTGAGCAACGTACAAGGGACTACTTCGACCACAAGCTCGACGATCACAAGCAAGAGAACGACGCAAGAACGGACGAGATTCGCGCCTTGTTGCTCAACCACTCTTCTTCCACTTCATCCTCATAAAGACGAAGCTGCTCAAGTCGACACTCCGACTTCACCCTCTCCGGCTCAAGTACACCGACATCGAACACTCTTCGTCGTGCCGCGCGCAATGACCATCAAGCAAGCATCAATCCTCTATGTGACACCGACCCTCAAGAGCACCGACAACGTAAAACCCAAGAGGCTTTTGCGCTAGCACATGAACGGCAACGACAACGCCAACATGAAGAGGAAGAGCGAGCGCGTCTACACCAAGATGCCGAGGCACAACGACAAGAACAACAACTCCGTGATGGTCAAGCACTTGAGGCGCAACAAGCCCTCCAAGATTCAAGTCGAGCCGTAGCCAACCGAGGCCGACAAGCTCATGAACATGAAGAAGCACTTCGCGAAGAAGCTCACAGACGAAGATTTCAAGCTCGCGTGCATTGTCAAGTTCCTCCTCGAGCTCGACAAGCCCCTCCACAAGCTCCTCAAGGACATAAAGTTCACCAAGAGCATGAAGACAATGGGAATCCCCCACAACAAGAGCAACATGAGGTTGACAACCCTCCACACCAAGAGAAACACGAGCTTAACAATCATCAACAACATGGCGTCATCATCCCCGACCCCAACACAATGAAGAGCAACGATACGACAAGCTCAAGTTCACCATGCCCAAGTTCAATGGAAGCAACGATCCCTAAGATTACCTTTCATGGGCATTGAAGGTCGACAAAATCTTCCGTTTGCACAATTATGAAGAAGAGAAGAAGATCGCGATGGCATCCCTTGAGTTCCAAGACTATGTCCTCATTTGGTGGGAACAAGTCATCGAGCGCCATGAGGCAATAGGAGAACCACCCATCACTACTTGGGCGCAAATGAAGGATGTCATGAGAGCACGCTTCGTGCCTACCTACAACAACCGCGACCTCTTCAAGAAACTCCAACTACTCAAGCAAGGAACCAAGAGCGTTGAAGAGTACTACAAGGAGATGGAGATTGCCATGATAAGAGCCAATGTCACGGAAGATGATGAGCAAACTATGGCATGTTTCTTGAATGGACTCGATCACCCTATCAAGAAGATCGCCGACTTCCAACATACTCGAACCTCATTGAGCTAGTGCATCAAGATACCAAAGCGGAACACCAAGTGCAAGATGATTTAAAGTATGCCAAGTTCTCATCCAAGTCATATGGTTTCTCCAACACCCAAACTTCAACGACCCCAACACCTTCTACATTGATGTCTACTACACAACCTTCTTCTTGTAGACGTCGTTGGGCCTCCAAGTGCAGAGGTTTGTAGGACAGTAGCAAATTTCCCTCAAGTGGATGACCTAAGGTTTATCAATCCATAGGAGGCATAGGATGAAGATGGTCTCTCTCAAGCAACCCTGCAACCAAATAACAAAGAGTCTCTTGTGTCCCCAACACACCCAATACAATGGTAAATTGTATAGGTGCACTAGTTCGGTGAAGAGATGGTGAAACAAGTGGTATATGGATAGTAGATAAAGGTATTTGTAATCTGAAATAATAAAAACAGCAAGGTAGCAAGTGATAAAAGTGAGCGTTAACGGTATTGCAATGATAGTAAACAAGGCCTAGGGTTCATACTTTCACTAGTGCAAGTCCTCTCAATAATAATAGCATAATTGGATCACATAACTATCCTCAACATGCAACAAAGAGTCACTCCAAAGTCACTAATAGCGGAGAAAGAACAAATAGATTATGGTAGGGTACGAAGCCACCTCAAAGTTATTCTTTCCAATCAATCCGTTGGGCTATTCCTATAAGTGTCACAAACAGCCCTAGAGTTCGTACTAGAATAACACCTTAAGACACAAATCAACCAAAACACTAATGTCACCTAGATACTCCAATGTCACCTCAAGTATTCGTGGGTATGATTATACGATATGCATCACACAATCTCAGATTCATCTATTCAACCAACACAAAGGACCTCAAAGAGTGCCCCAAAGTTTCTACCAGAGAATCACGACGAAAACGTGTGACAACCCCTATGCATAGGTTCATGGGCGGAACCCACAAGTTGATCACCAAAACATACATCAATTGGATCAATAGAATACACCATTGTCACCACGGGTATCCCACACAAGACATACATCAAGTGTTCTAAAATCTTTAAAGACTTAATCCGATAAGATTACTTCAAAGGGGAAACTCAATTCATTACAAGAGAGTAGAGGGGGAGGAGAAACATAAGATCCAACTATAATAGCAAAGCTCGCGATACATCAAGATCATATCATCTCAAGAACACGAGAGAGAGAGAGATCAAACACATAGCTACTGGTACATACCCTCAGCCCCGAGGGAGAGCTACTCCCTCCTCGTCATGGAGAGCACCGGGATGATGAAGATGGCCACCGGAGAAGGATTGCCCCTTCCGGCAGGGTGCCGGAACGAGTCTAGATTGGTTTTGGGTGGCTACGGAGGCTTCTGGCGGCGGAACTCCCGATCCATTCTTTGTTCTAGAAGTTTTAGGATACGTAGGTATATATGGGTGAAAGAGATACGTCAGGAGACCGAAGGGGGGGCCACGAGGCAGGGGGCGCGCCCTAGGGGGGTGGGCGCACCCCCTACCCTCGTGAGCACCTCCCTTCTTTCCTGACGTGCACTCCAAGATTTTCTGGTAGCTTTCCTTCCAAAAATAACTTCTCCAGTTGATTTCGTTCCGTTCTGACTCCGTTTGATATTCCTTTTCTTCGAAACACTGAAATAGGCAAAAAACAACAAATCTGGGCTGGGCCTCCGGTTAATAGGTTAGTCCCAAAATAATATAAAAGTGGATAATAAAGCCCAATATTGCCCAAAACAGTAGATAACATAGCATGGAGCAATCAAAAATTATAGATACGTTGGAGACGTATCATACATCAACAAAGCCTTCTCCAAGCAACGTCGACAAGTCGAGTTACAAGAAAGCTTCGTCAACCCCAAGTCATCTTACTACAACGAGCAACTTCAAGCCGAGAGCTTCATCATCATCAACCCCAACCGATGAGACCGTCAAGACAAGTTCCTTCAACTCCTTCACATGTGGAGGTCGTGGCCACAAGTCCTTTGAGTGCACCAACAAGCGAACCATGATCCTCAATGACGATGGTACTTATGACTCAATGAGCGAAGGAGAAATGGACGCCCTCGAGCAAGTCGCCATGCACCGGCAAGTGAACGATGAAGAGGAACAAGTCTTTTGCGATGAAGATTCAAGTCCCGCTCTAGTTGTCTCCAAGGTCTTGACTCTCCAACATCACCAAGAAGAAGACCAACGATGCATCAAGGTCATCATCGATGGAGGAAGTTGTCATAACCTCGCAAATGAAGAACTTTGCTCCAAGCTCCAATTACCCAAGACGAAGCACCCACATCCCTACAAAGTGCAATGGCTTAGCGACTCCGGCACTATTCAAGTCGAGCATCGAGTACAAGTCTCCTTCAAAATTGGCGCCTACGAAGACGCTTTGGAGTGACGTCGTTCCTATGACTGTTTGCCACCTTCTTCTTGGACGCCCATGGCAATTTGATAGAGGTGTCATCCACAACGGCCGAACGAACCACTACATCTTCAAGATGAAAGGAAAGGAGTACGTACTTCGCCCCATGTCTCCAAGCCAAGTGATCGCCGACAAGCAAGCCACCCATCGTGGAGAGAATAGTGAGAGAGCGAACCCCCAAAAAGAGAGTGAGCGCCACAAGTCCAAATCAAGCGCCTCCATGATGAGCGACAACAAGAACTTGGTCCTATTTGCCACCAAAAGTGAGATAAGAGGAGTGTGTGAGAACCCATCTAGTGTTCTACACTATGTCCTTTTGTGCAAGGACGATGCACCAAACGCTAACACCTCTCACGCTCTACCTTTAGTGTTGTCCTCTCTTTTGCAGGAACTTCAACATGTTTTTCCTAACAAGCTGCCTCCAGGTCTACCTCCACTACGAGGCATCGAGCACCGCATCGACCTCATCCTCGGAGCACCTCTTCCGAACAAAGCTCCCTACCGCGTCAACCCCGAAGAAACCAAAGAAATACAATGGCAAGTAAAGCATATCATAGACCATGGACATGTGCGTGAAAGTTTGAGTCCTTGTGCCGTTCTGGTCATTCTTGTGCCAAAACGAGACGGTAGCTTTCGCATGTGCTCCGATTGTAGACCTATCAATGCTATCACCATTCGCTATAGGTATCCCATTCCACGCCTTGACGATATGCTTGATGAACTTAGTGGTGCCACTATCTTTTCAAAAATTGATCTTAAAAGTGGTTACTATCAAATCCGCATACAAGAGGGTGATGAATGGAAAACAACTTTCAAAACCAAGTTTGGGTTGTATGAGTGGTTAATCATGCCTATGGGTCTATCGGAAGCACCGGGTACTTCTATGCGTCTTATGAATCATGTCTTTCGCCCTTACATTGGTGTGTTTGTTGTGGTCTACTTCGATGATATCCTTGTTTATACCAAATCTCTCAAAGATCATGTCACCCATGTTCGAACCGTTTTGCAAACTCTTCGAAGCGAGCATCTCTTTGCTAACATGGAAAAGTGCCTTTTCGGCGTTGATAAGCTCGTTTTCTTGGGTTTTGTTGTATCTTCTAAGGGTGTTCATGTAGATGAGTCCAAGATCAATGCTATTAAGACTTGGCCCCAACCAACCAACTTGCAACAAGTGCATAGCTTTCTTGGCATTGCGGGTTTCTATCGTCGCTTTGTGAAAGATTTTAGCACCATTGCTTCACCTTTGCATGCTTTGAGCAAGAAGAATGCACCTTTTGTTTGGGGACCATCCCAAGATACCGCTTTCAATGAGCTTAAGAATTTACTTACTCATGCTCCCGTGCTTGCATTACCCAACTTTGACAAGCCCTTTGAGATTCATTGTGATGCTAGTGGTAATGGCATAGGAGGTGTGTTAACGCAAGAGAAGCGCCCAATAGCTTACTTTAGTGAGAAACTTTCCGGAGCGCAACTCAATTACCCCATCTATGACAAAGAGCTCTATGTTGCATGAATGGGAACACTATCTTCGCCCTCATGAATTCATCATTCATACCGATCATGAAACGCTCAAGTATCTTAAGGGCCAAACCAAGTTGAACAAGCGTCATGCTAAATGGAGTGAATTTATTGAGTCTTTTCCTTATGTCATCAAGTACATTAAAGGTAAGGAAAATATTGTGGCGGACGCCCTTTCCCGCATATGCATGCTTGTTACTCAACTTGAATTGGATGTCATTGGCTTTGAGCACATAAAAGACTTGTATGAGCATGATCCTACTTTTGCTACTCCTTATGCCAAGTGTTTGTTGCACACCTCTTGGGAACGCTATTACATCAAAGATGGATATCTTATGAGAGCTAGCATGCTTTGCATCCCCGAGTCTTCTCTTCGTTTGTTGCTTTTGCAGGAATCTCATGGAGGAGGCCTAATGGGACATTTTGGACGCGACAAGACTTGCGCCACACTCTCCAAGAACTACTATTGGCTGAACATGTTTCACGACGTCAACCGCTTCACCAACCGATGCTCTACATGTCGCAAAGTTAAGTCCAAAGCTCAATCCCATGGCCTTTACATGCCTATACCAATTCCATATCAACCATGGGAAGACATTAGCATGGATTTTGTACTTGGCTTGCCTAGGACTAGAAATGGAAAGGATTCGGTATTTGTCGTTGTGGGCTGATTCTCTAAGATGGCACACTTCATACCATGCAACAAGATAGACGATGCTTCACATGTTGCCAATCTCTTTTGCAGGGGAATATTGCGTCTACATGGAGTACCAAAGACGATCGTCTTGGACCGCGACGTCAAGTTCCTAAGCTAATTTTGGAAGACCCTATGCTCGGATTCAAGCTACTCTTCTCCACGGCGTATCATCCACAAACCGACGGCCAAATGGAGGTGACCAACCACACCCTCTCCACTCTACTTCGAGTACTCATCAAGAATAACATCAAGGAGTGGGAGGAGTGTCTACCTATCGCCGTGTTCGCCTACAACCGCGCAAAACACTCAACAATCGGCAAGTCCCCTTTCGAGGTCGTCTACGGATTCAACCCATTGTCACCATTGGACATTCTTCCTCTACCACTCCAAGAGCGCATCAATTTGGACGCAAGTGCGCGTGTGACTCATCTCAAGAGGGCGTATGAAAATACAAGGCATACCATCGAGCGCCAAGTACAAGGACTTGCGACCAAGCTCAACATCAACAAGCACCCTATGGTATTCAACATTGGAGATCTTGTGTGGCTACACCTTCGCAAGGACCGCTTTCCTCAAGAACGCAAGTTCAAACTTCGACCACGAGCGGATGGACCCTTCAAGGTGCTTGCGCGCTACAACAACAACGCATACAAGATCGACATTCCGCGCGACAAGTACTCCGTGAGCGACATCTTCAACGTCAAAGATCTCTCTCCCTACCATGGTGATGAAGAATTTGATCCGAGGACAGATCTTACCCAAGGGAGGGGAGATGATGCGGAGCATCCCAAGGTCATCCCTATGGACCTACCATCGTCTCACCAAGTGCCTAGCGGACCCATGACACGAGCACGTGCAAGAGCTCTCGAAACTGAGGTGACATCTCTCCTCTCACATTTCCATTTCGATGCACATGAGACATGGCTACTACCTCAAATGGAGACATTGTGCATACTCAGGTACTAAGGAGCTAGCCATGGAGAAGCTAAGGAGCAAGAAGGATCGACAACGGAAGATATGCGTGAAGACGGAGAAGAAATCAGCCAAGTCCCAGGCTGGCCGGATGATCCGGACGAGGTCTCGGACGATCCGGACTCAGCCCGGATGATTCGGACCATGGCCCAAACGATCTGGACAATTGAAGACCCGAGAGCAACAGGAGCTTCCCTGAAGCTAGATCATACGGACCCAGTCCCGGATCATCCGGACATACCAGGACGTCCGGACCAGGACCCGGACCTCCTGACCTCCCGCAGCCCTCTCGACATAGCCGGATGATCCGGACGCCGACCCGGATCATCCGGACCGTGCCTGCGTGCATGATGTTGGGCCGAGGCCCATGTACCCCTTCGCCCCCTTTGCCTATATAAACGACTCCCCCTCTACTTTTCTAGGGTTAGCATTGTGTTAGCTCATATTTGAGATAGATCATTGCTCATCCACATCGGATCTACTCCACGAGAGAGACCACGGCCCCTCTTCGGAGAAGATCCCTTTGGATTCAAGACCTCCTTGCGGAGAAGACCATCAAGACCTCCTCACGGAGAAGATCGGTTACTATTTGTATCTTCCGTTGTTGATTGTGGATCGTGTGATCTCTTATGTACTCGAGGATCTAGCATATGTGTGACTATTTCTTGTTGGTTTTAGTGATTCTCTCGTGTTTCCCCTCGTGTTCTTCGTGTTCATCGCGGGATCCGCTCCTTTCGTGAAAGATCGGCCATATAGGGTTCCACCCTACATCACTACGGGTTCAACAACTATGTAGACATGACCGAGACTCATCTCCGGTCAATAACCAATAGCGGAACCTGGATGCTCATATTGGTTCCTACATATTCTACGAAGATCTTTATCGGTAAAACCGCATAACAACATACGTTGTTCCCTTTGTCATCGGTATGTTACTTGCCCGAGATTCAATCGCCGGTATCTCAATACCTAGTTCAATATCGTTACCGGCAAGTCTCTTTACTCGTTCTGTAATGCTACATCCCGTAACTAACTCATTAGTCACATTGCTTGCCAGGATTATAGTGATGTGCATTACCGAGAGGGCCTAGAGATACCTCTCCGATACACGGAGTGACAAATCCTAATCTCGATCTATGCCGACTCAACAAACACCATTGGAGACACCTGCAGAGCATCTTTATAGTCACCCAGTGACGTTGTGACGTTTGATAGCACACTAAGTGTTCCTCCAGTATTCGGGAGTTGCATAATCTCATAGTCATAGGAACATGTATAAGTTATGGAGAAAGCAATAGAAATAAACTAAACGATCATAGTGCTAAGCTAATGGATGGGTCAAGTCAATCACATCATTCTCTAATGATGTGATCCCATTAATTAAATTACAACTCATGTGTATGGCTAGGAAACTTAACCATCTTTGATCAACGAGCTAGTCAAGTAGAGGCATGCTAGTGACACTCTGTTTGTCTATGTATTCACACATGTAGTTTCCGGTTAATACAATTCTAGCATGAATAATAAAAATTTATCATGATATAAGGAAATATAAATAACAACTTTATTATTGCCTCTAGGGCATATTTCCTTCAGTGTCCCACTTGCACTAGAGTCAATAATCTAGTTCACATCGTCATGTGATTTCACACCAATAGTTCACATCTTTATGTGATTAGTTTACATCTTCATGTGACTAATACCCCAAGTGTTTACTAGAGTCAATAATCTAGTTCACATCGCTATGTGTTTAACACCCAAAGAGTGATCATGTTTTGCTTGTGAGAGAAGTTTAATCTATGCGTCTCCAACATTCAGATCTGTATGTATTTTGCAAATTTCTATGTCTACAATACTCTGCACGGAGCTACCCTAGCTAATTGCTCCCACTTTCAATATGTATCTAGATCAAGACTTTGAGTCATCTAGATCGGTGTCAAAATCTTGCATCGACTTAACTCTTTACGACAAACTCTTTTATCACCTCCATAACCGAGAAATATTTCCTTAGTCCTCTAAGGATAATTTTGACCGTTGTCCAGTGATTTACTCCTAGATCACTATTATACTCCCTTGCCAAAATCATGCTAAGGTATACAATAGGTCTGGTACATAGTATAGCATACTTTATAGAACCTATGACTGAGGCATAGGGAATGACTTTTCTTTCTCTTTCTATTTTATGTCGTGGTCGGGTTTTGAGTCTTTACTCAACTTCACACCTTGCAACACAGGCAAGAACTCTTTCTTTGACTGATCCATTTTGAACTCCTTCAAAATTTTGTCAAGGTACGTACTCATTGAGAAAACTTATCAAGCGTCTTGATCTATATCTATAGATCTTGATGCTCAATACATAAGCAGCTTTACCGAGGTCGTTCTTTGAAAAACTCCTTTCAAACACTCCTTCATGCTTTCCAGAAAATTCTACATCATTTCCGACCAACAATATGTCATTCACATATACTTATCAGAAAGGTTGTAGTGCTCTCACTCACTTTCTTGTAAATACAAGCTTCACCGCAAGTCTGTATAAAACTATATGCTTTGATCAACTTATCAAAGCGTATATTCCAACTCCGAGATGCTTGCACCAGTCCATAGATGGGTCGCTGGAGCTTGCACGCTTTGTTAGCATCTTTAGGATTGACAAAACCTTCTGGTTGCATCATATACAACTCTTCTTCAATAAATCCATTAAGGATTGTAGTTTTGATATCCATTTGCTAGATTTCATAAAATGCGGCAACCGCTAACATGATTCAGACAGACTTTTAAGCATCGATGCGAGTGGGAAAATCTCATCATAGTCAACACCTTGAACTTGTCAAAAACCTTTTTCGACAATTCGAGCTTTGTAGATAGTAACACTACTATCAGCGTCCGTCTTCCTCTTGAAGATCGATTTATTCTGAATGGCTCACCGATCATCGGGCAAGTCAATCAAAGTCCATACTTTGTTCTCATACATGGATACCGTCTCAGATTTCATGGCCTTAAGACATTTTGTGGAATCTGGGCTCATCATCGCTTCCTCATAGTTCGTAGGTTCGTCATGGTCTAGTAACATGACTTCCAGAAAGGATTACCATACCACTCTAGTGCGGACCATACTCTGGTTGACCTACAAGGTTCGGTAGTAACTTGATCTGAAATTTCATGATCATCATCATTAGCTTCCTCATTAATTGGCGTAGGAATCACTAGAACTGATTTTTGTGATGAACTACTTTCCAATTCGGGAGAAGGTACAATTACCTCACCAAGTTCTACATTCCTCCCACTCACTTCTTTCAAGAGAAACTTCTTCTCTAGAAAGGATCCATTCCTAGCAACGAATATCTTGCCTTCGGATCTGTGATAGAAGATGTTCCCAATAGTTTCCTTTGGGTATCCTATGAAGACACATTTCTCCAATTTGGGTTCGAGCTTATCAGGTTGAAACTTTTTCACATAAGCATCATAGCCCCAAACTTTAAGAAACGACAGCTTAGGTT
Organism: Triticum urartu; assembly: GCF_003073215.2. Taxonomy (NCBI): domain Eukaryota; kingdom Viridiplantae; phylum Streptophyta; class Magnoliopsida; order Poales; family Poaceae; genus Triticum; species Triticum urartu. Next base: position 291,493,193 of record NC_053022.1, read on the forward strand.
TCTTGCTAAACCACAGCTCATATGGTGTTGTCTCAACGGATTTAGATGGTGCCCTATTTAACGTGAATGCAGCTGTCTCTACTGTATAACCCCAAAATGATAGTGATAAATCGGTAAGAGACATCATAGATCGCACCATATCTAATAAAGTACGGTTATGACGTCCGGACACACCATTACGCTATGGTGTTCTAGGTGGCGTGAGTTACAAAATTATTCCGCATTGTTTCAAATAAAGACCAAACTCATAACTCAAATATTCTCCTCCATGATCAGATCGCAGAAATTTTATTTTCTTGTTACGATGATTTTCCACTTCACTCTGAAATTCTTTGAACTTTTCAAATGTTTCAGACTTGTGTTTCATTAAGTAGATATACTCATATCTGCTCAAATCATTTGTGAAGGTCAGAAAATAACGATACCCGCCGCGAGCCTCAACACTCATTGGATCGCATACATCAGTATGTATTATTTCTAATAAGTCTGTTGCTCGCTCCATTGTTACGGAGAACGGAGTCTTAGTCATCTTGCCCATGAGGCATGGTTCGCAAGCATCAAGTGATTCCAAAAGTCTATCAGCATGGAGTTTCTTCATGCGCTTTACACCAATATGACCTAAACGGGAGTGCCACATATAATTTGCACTATCATTATTAACTTTGCATCTTTTGCTTCAATATTATGAATATGTGTATCACTACGATCGAGATTCAATAAACCATTTATATTGATTGTATGGCCATAGAAGGTTTTATTCATGTAAATAGAACAACAATTATTCTTTGACTTAAATGGATAACCGTATTGCAATAAACATGATCCAATCATATTTATGCTCAACGCAAACACCAAATAACATTCATTTTAGGTTCAACACTAATCTCGAAGGTAAAGGGAGTGTGTGATGGTGATCTTATCAACCTTGGAATCTCTTCCAACTCACATCATCACCTCGCCCTTAACTAGTCTCTGTTTATTTTGCAACTCCCGTTTCGAGTTACTACTCTTAGCAACTGAACCAGTATCAAATACCGAGGGTTTGCTATAAACACTAGTAAAGTACACATCAATAACATGTATATCAAATATACTTTTGTTCACTTTGCCATCCTTCTTATCCACCAAGTATCTAGGGCATTTCCACTTCCAGTGACCATTTCCTTTGCAGTAGAAGCACTCAGTTCCAGGCTTGGGTCTAGCTTTGGGCTTCTTCATGGGAGAAGCAACTTGCTTGTTATTCTTCTTTGAAGTTTCTCTTTCTTTCCCTTTGCCCTTTTCTTGAAACTAGTGGTCTTGCTAACCATCAACACTTGATGCTATTTCTTGATTTCTATCTTCGCCGATTTCAGCATCGCAAAGAGCTTGGGAATTACTTTCGTCATCCCTGGCATATTATAGTTCATCACTAAGTTCTAGTAACTTGGTGATAGTGACTAGAGAACTTTGTCAATTACTATCTTATCTGGAAGATTAACTCCCACTTGATTCAAGCAATTGTAGTACCCAGACAAGCTGAGCACATGCTCACTGGTTGAGCTATTCTCCTCCATCTTGTAGGCAAAGTACTATTAGAGGTCTCCTACCTCTCGACACGGGCATGAGTATGTGATGTCTACTACACAACCTTCTTCTTGTAGACGTTGTTGGGCCTCCAAGTGCAGAGGTTTGTAGGACAGTAGAAAATTTCCCTCAAGTGGATGACCTAAGGTTTATCAATCCGTGGGAGGCGTAGGATGAAGATGGTCTCTCTCAAACAAGCCTAGAACCAAATAGCAAAGAGTCTCTTGTGTCCCCAACACACCCAATACAATGGTAAATTGTAGAGGTGCACTAGTTCGGCGAAGAGATGATGATACAAGTGCAATATGGATGGTAGATATAGGTTTTTGTAATCTGAAAATATAAAAACAACAAGGTAATTAATGATAAAAGTGAGCGAAAACGGTATTGGAATGCATTGAAACAAGGCCTAGGGTTCATACTTTCACTAGTGAAAGTTCTCCCAACAATAATAACATAATTGGATCATATAACTATCCCTCAACATGCAACAAAGAGTCACTCCAAAGTCACTAATAGCGGAGAACAAACGAAGAGATTACTGTAGGGTACGAAACTGCCTCAAAGTTATCCTTTTTGATCGATCTATTCAAGAGTCCATAGTAAAATAACACGAAGCTATTATCTCCGTTGAATCTATCCTAGAGTTCGTACTAGAATAACACCTTAAGACACAAATCAACCAAAACCCTAATGTCACCTAGATACTCCAATGTCACCTCAAGTATCCGTGGGTATGATTATACGATATGCATCACACAATCTCAAATTCATCTATTCAACCAACACAAAGAACTTCAAAGAGTGCCCCAAAGTTTCTACCGGAGAGTCAAGACGAAAACGTGTGCCAACCCCTATGCATAAGTTCATGAGGTCACGGAACTCGCAAGTTGATCACCAAAACATACGTCAAGTGGATCACGTGAATATCCCATTGTCACCACAGATAAGCACATGCAAGACATACATAAAGACTCAATCCGATAAGATAACTTCAAAGGGAAAACTCAATCCATTACAAGAGAGTAGAGGGGGAGAAACATCATAAGATCCAACTATAATAGCAAAGCTCGTGATACATCAAGATCGTGCTGAATCAAAAACACGAGAGAGAGAGAGAGAGAGAGATCAAACACATAGCTACTGGTACATACCCTCAGCCCCGAGGGTGAACTACTCCCTCCTCGTCATGGAGAGCGTCGGGATGATGAAGATGGCCACCGAAGAGGGATTCCCCCCTCCGGCAGGGTGCCGAAACGGGTCTAGATTGGTTTTTGGTGGCTACAGAGGCTTGCGGCGGCGGAACTCCCGATCTAGGTTATGTTTCAGGGGTTTCTGTATTTGTAGGAATTTTTGGCATCAGGAATAAGTCAGGGGGGGTCCTCGAGTCGTCCACGAGATAGGGCGGCGCGCCCGGGGGGGGGGTTAGGGCGTGCCCCCCACCCTCGTGGATGGCCCGGGACTCTTCTGGCCCAACTCTTTTACTCCTGGGGCTTCTTTTGGTCCATAAAAATCATCAAAAATGACATGTCAATTGGACTCCGTTTGGTATTCCTTTTCTGTAAAACTCAAAAACAAGGAAAAAACATAAACTGGCACTGGGCTCTAGGTTAATAGGTTAGTCCCAAAAATCATATAAAATAGCATATAAATGCATATAAAACATCCTATATGGATAATATAATAGCATGGAACAATAAAAAATTATAGATACGTTGGAGACGTATCAAGCATCCCCAAGATTAATTCCTGCTCGTCCTCGAGTAGGTAAATGATAAAAATAGAATTTTTGATGTGGAATGCTACCTAACATATTCATCAACGTAATCTTCTTTATTGTGACATGAATATTCAGATCCCAAAGATTCAAGCCAAAAGTTTAATATTGACATAAAAACAATAAAAAATTCAAGCATACTAACCAAGCAATTATGTCCTCTCAAAATAACATAGCCAAAGAAAGCTCATCCCTACAAAATCATATAGTTTGGCCATGCTTCATTTTTGTCACACAAAATGCTCCCATCATGCACAAACCCGATAACAAGCCAAGCAATTGTTTCATACTTTAGTATTCTCAATTTTTTTCAACTTTCACACAATACATGAGCGCGAGCCATGGACATAGAACTATGTGTGGAATAGAATATGATGATGGAGATTGTGTGGAGAAGACAAAAAAGGAGAAAGTCTCACATTGACGCGGCTAATCAACGGGCTATGGAGATGCCCATCAATTGATGTCAATGCGAGGAGTAGGGATTGCCATGCAACGGATGCACTAGAGCTATAAATGTATGAAAGCTCAACAAAAGGAACTAAGTGGGTGTGCATCGAACTTGCTTGCTCACGAAGACCTAGGGCATTTGAGGAAGCCCATTGTTGGAATATACAAGCCAAGTTCTATAATGAAAAATTCCCACTAGTATATGAAAGTGACAAAATAAGAGACTCTCTATCATGAAGATCATGGTGCTACTTTGAAGCACAAGTGTGGTAAAAGGATAGTAGCATTGCCCCTTCTCTCTTTTTCTCTCTTTTTTTTGGGCCTTCTCTTTTTTTGCCTTTCTCCTTTTTTGCCTTTCTCTTTTTTTGGCCTTCTTTTTTTGCCTTTCTCTCTTTTTTTATTTCCTCACACAGGACAATGCTCTAATAATGATGATCATCACACTTCTATTTATTTACAACTCAAAAATTACAACTCGATACTAGAACAAAATATGACTCTATATGAATGCCTCCGGCGGTGTACCGGGATGTGCAATGAATCAAGAGTGACATCTATGCAAAATTATGAATGGTGGCTTTGCCATAAATACGATGTCAACTACATGATCATGCAAAGCAATATGACAATGGTGGAGTGTGTCATAATAAACGGAACGGTGGAAAGTTGCATGGCAATATATCTCGGAATGGCTATGGAAATGCCATAATAGGTATGTATGGTGGCTGTTTTGAGGAAGATATAAGGAGGTTTATGTGTGAAAGAGCGTATCATATCACGGGGTTTGGATGCACCAACGAAGTTTGCACCAACTCTCGAGGTGAGAAAGGGCAATTCACGGTACCGAAGAGGCTAGCAATGATGGAAGGGTGAGGGTGCGTATAATCCATGGCTCAACATTAGTCATAAAGAACTCAGATACTTATTGAAAAAATCTACAAGTCATCAAAACCAAGCACTACATGCATGCTCCTAGGGGGATAGATTGGTAGGAAAAGACCATCGCTCGTCCCCGACCGCCACTCATAAGGAAGGCAATCAAAGAAACACCCCATGCTTCAAATTTGTCACACAACGGTTACCATACGTGCATGCTACGGGACTTGCAAACCTCAGCACAAGTATTTCTCAGTTTCACAATTACTCAACTAGCACAACTCTAATATCACCATCTTTATATCTCAAAACAATTATCAAGTATCAAACTTCTCATAGTATTCAATGCACTCTATATGAAAGTTTTTATTATACCCATCTTGAATGCCCATCATAGTAGGACTAATTTTGTAACCAAAGCAAATTACCATGATGTTCTAAAGACTCTCAAAATAATATAAGTGAAGCATGAGATTTCAACAATTTCTTCAAAATAAAACCACCGCCGTGCTCTAAAAGGATATAAGTGAAGCACGAGAGCAAATGACAAACTACTCCGAAAGATATAACTGAAGATAAATGAGTAGTCGAATAATTATGTAACTATGTGAAGACTCTCTAAGATTTAAGAATTTCAGATCATGGTATTTTATTCAAACAGCAATCAAAACAAAAGAAAATAAAATGACGCTCCAAGTAAAACTCATATCATGTGGTGAATAAAAATATAGCTCCAAGCAAGGTTACCGATGTACGAAGACGAAAGAGGGGATGCCATCCGGGGAAACCCCAAGCTTTGGCTCTTGGTTGTCCTTGAGTATTAACTTGGGGTGCCTTGGGCATACCCAAGCTTAGGCTCTTGCCACTCCTTATTCCATAGTCCATCGAAGCTTTACCCCAAACTTGAAAACTTCACAACACAAAACTTAACAGAAAACTCGTAAGCTCCGTTAGTATAAAAAAATAAATCACCACTTAGGTACTATTGTGAACTCATTCTAAATTCATATTGGTGTAATATCTACTGTATTCCAGCTTCTCTATGGTTCATACACTCTGATACTACTCATAGATTCATCAAAAAAAAGCAAACAACACAATGAAAACAGAATCTGTCAAAAACAGAACAGTCTGTAGTAATCTGTAACTCTCGAATACTTCTGTAACTCCAAAAATCCTGAGAAATTACGAAGTCCTAGGAAATCTTTATATTGATCTACTGCATTTGGAATTGGTATTTTATCGCTCTCTGGTAAAAAATGAAAATTATTTTCGTGAGCGCATACTTTCTGTTTTTATCAACACGATCAAACAACAATCACCCAAGAAGATCCTAAAGGCTTTACTTGGCACAAACACTAACTAAAACATAAAAAACACAATCATAACAGAGGCTAGATAAATTATTTATTACTAAACAGGAACAAAAAGCACAGGACAAAAATAAAATTGGGTTGCCTCCCAACAAGCGCTATCGTTTAACGCCCCTAGCTAGGCATGATGATTTCGATGATGCTCACATAAAATATAAGAATTGAAACATAAATAGAGCATCATGAAGAATATGACAAGCACATTTAAGTCTAACCCACTTCCTATGCATAGGGATTCTGTGAGCAAACAACTTATGGGAACAAGAATCAGCTAGCATAGGAAAGCAAAACAAGCATAGCTTCAAGATTTTAAGCACATAGAGAGGAAACTTGATATTATTGCAATTTATACAAGCATATATTCCTCCCTCATAATAATTTTCAGTAGCATCATGAATGAATTCAACAATATAACCATTACACAAAGCATTGTTTTCATGATCTACAAGCATAGAATTTTTATTACTCTCCACATAAGCAAATTTCTTCTCATGAATAGTAGTGGGAGCAAACTCAATAAAATAACTATCATGTGAGGCATAATCCAATTGAAAGTTAAAATCATGATGACAAGTTTCATGGATATCATTATTCTTTATAGCATACATGTCATCACAATAATCATCATAGATAACAGCTTTGTTCTCACAATCAATTGGAACCTCTTCCGAAATAGTGGAATCATTACTAAATAAAGTCATGACCTCTCCAAATCCACTTTCATAATTGTCACAATAAGATTCAACACCCTCCAAGATAGTGGGATCATTACTTCCTAAAGTTGACACTCTTCCAAACCCACTTTCATCAATATAATCATCATAAATAGGAGGCATGCTATCATCATAATAAATTTGCATCTCAAAACTTGGGGGACTAAAAATATCATCTTCATCAAACATAGCATCCCCAAGCTTGTGGCTTTGCATATCATTAGCATCATGTATATTAAAATAATTCATACTAACAACATTGCAATCATGCTCATCATCAAAAGATTTAGTGCCAAACATTTTAATACATTCTTCTTCTAACACTTTGGCACAATTATTGGAATCCTTATTTTCACGAAAGACATTAAAAAGATGAAGCCTATGAGGCAACATTAATTCCATTTTTTGTAGTTTTCTTTTATAGACTAAACTAGTGATAAAACAAGAAACTAAAAGATTTGATTGCAAGATCTAAAGATATACCTTCAAGCGCTAACCTCCCCGGCAACGGCGCCAGAAAAGAGCTTGGTGTCAACCTTCTTCTTGTAAATGTTGTTGGGCCTCCAAGTGCAGAGGTTTGTAGGACAGTAGCAAATTTCCCTCAAGTGGATGACCTAAGGTTTATCAATCTGTGGGAGGCGTAGGATGAAGATGGTCTCTCTCAAACAACCCTGCAACCAAATAGCAAAGAGTCTCTTGTGTCACCAACACACACAATACAATGGTAAATTGTATAGGTGCACTAGTTCGGCGAAGAGATGATGATACAAGTGCAATATGGATGGTAGCTATAGGTTTTTGTAATCTGAAAATATAAAAACAGCAAGGTAACTAATGATAAAAGTGAGCGAAAACGATATTGCAATGGGTTGAAACAAGGCCTAGGGTTCATACTTTCATTAGTGCAAGTTCTCTCAACAATAATAACATAATTGGATCATATAACTATCCCTCAACATGAAACAAAGAGTCACTCCAAAGTTACTAATAGCGGAGAACAAACGAAGAGATTATTGTAGCGTACGAAACCACCTCAAAGTTATTCTTTCTGATCGATCTATTCAAGAGTCCGTAGTAAAATAACACGAAGCTATTCTTTCCGTTCAAGCTATCCTAGAGTTCATACTAGAATAACACCTTAAGACACAAATCAACCAAAACCCTAATGTCACCTAGATACTACAATGTCACCTCAAGTATCCGTGGGTATGATTATACGATATGCATCACACAATCTCATATTCATCTATTCAACCAACACAAAGAACTTTAAAGAGTGCCCCAAAGTTTCTACCGGAGAGTCAAGACGAAAACGTGTGCCAACCCCTATGCATAAGTTCACGAGGTCACGGAACTCACAAGTTGATCACCAAAACATACATCAAGTGGATCACGTGAATATCTCATTGTCACCACAGATAAGCACATGCAAGACATACATCAAGTGTTCTCAAATCCTTAAAGACTCAATCCGATAAGATAACTTCAAAGGGAAAACTCAATCCATTACAAGAGAGTGGAGGGGGAGAAACATCATAAGATCCAACTATAATAGCAAAGCTCACCATACATCAAGATCGTGCCGAATGAAGAACACGAGAGAGAGATCAAACACATAGCTACTGGTACATACCCTCAACCCCGAGGGTGAACTACTCCCTCCTCGTCATGGAGAGTGCCGAGATGATGAAGATGGACACCGGAGAGGGATTCTCCCCTCTGGCAGGGTGCCGGAACGGGTCTAGATTGGTTTTTGGTGGCTACAGAGGCTTGCGGCGGCGCAACTTCCAATCTAGGTTATGTTTCGGGGGTTTCTGTATTTATAGGATTTTTTGTCGTCGGGAACAAGTCAGGGGGTCCCCGAGTCGTCCACGAGATAGGGCGGCGCGCCTGGGGGTAGGGCGCGCCCCCCACCCTCGTGGACGGCCCGGGACTCTTCTGGCACAACTCTTTTACTCTTGGGGCTTCTTTTGGTCCATAAAAAATTATCAAAAATTGACACGTCAATTGGACTCCGTTTGGTATTCCTTTTCTGTAAAACTCAAAAACGAGGAAAAAATAGAAACATGCACTGGGCTCTAGGTTAATAGGTTAGTCCCAAAAATCATATAAAATAGCATATAAATGCATATAAAACATCCTAGATGGATAATATAATAGCATGGAACAATAAAAAATTATAGATACGTTGGAGACGTATCAGTATGAAATACCAATTTCAACTCTTAGAACATCTTATATGATCTGTGGTGTTCAAAAACATTTTTGAAGTCCCGGTTCTAAGCCGTAAAGCATGGTGCACTAAACTATTAAGTAGTCATCATACCGAGCTTTGTCAAATGTTCATAACGTTTGCATTTGCTCCTGCAATAGTTATGTCACCTAGCGGTGCATCAAGGACATAATTCTTCTGTGCAGCAACGAGGATAATCCTCAGATAATGGATCCAATCCGCATCATTGCTACTATCATCTTTCAACATAGTTTTCTCTAGGAACATATCATAAATAAAACGGGGAATCTATACGCGAGCAATTGATCTACAACATAGATATGCAAATACTACCAGGACTAAGTTCATGATAAATTTAAGTTCAATTAATCAAATTACTTAAGAACAACCACTTAGATAGATATCTCTATAATCATCTAAGTGATCACGTGATCCATATCAACTAAACCATGTCCAATCATCACGTGAGATGGAGTAGTTTTCAATGGTGAACATCACTACATTGATCATATCTACTATATGATTCACGCTCGACCTTTCGGTCTCAGTGTTCCGAGGCCATATTGATGACCCACAAGTATAGGGGATCTATCGTAGTCCTTTCAATAAGTAAGAGTGTCGAACCCAACGAGGAGCAGAAGGAAATGATAAGCAGTTTTCAGTAAGGTATTATCTGCAAGCACTGAAATTATCGGTAACATATAGTTTTGTGATAAGGTAATTTGTAGCGGGTAACAAGTAATAAAAGTAAATAAGGTGCAGCAAGATGGCTCAATCCTTTTTGTAGAAAAGGACAAGTCCAGACAAACTCTTATATAAAGGAAAGCGCTCTCGAGGACACATGAGAATTATCATCAAGCAAGTTTTCATCACGCTCATATGATTCGCGTTCGGTACTTTGATAATTTGATATGTGGGTGGACCAGTGCTTGGGTACTGCCCTTCCTTGGACAAGCATCCCACTTATGATTAACCCCTATTGCAAGCATCCACAACTACAAAATAAGTACTAAGGTAAACCTAACCATAGCATGAAACATATGGATCCAAATCAGCCCCTTACGACGCAACTCATAAACTAGGGTTTAAGCTTCTGTCACTCTAGCAATCCATCATCTACTTATTACTCCCCAATGCCTTCTTGTCGTCCCAAACAATGGTGAAGTGTCATGTAGTCGACGTTCACATGACACCACTAGAGGAGAGACAACATACATCTCATCAAAATATCGAACGAATACCAAATTCACATGACTACTTATAGCAAGACTTCTCCCATGTCCTCAGTAACAAACGTAACTACTCACAAATCATATTCATGTTCATAATCAGAGGGGTATTAATATGCATAAAGGATCTGAACATATGATCTTCCACCGAATAAACCAACTAGCATCAACTACAAAGAGTAATTAACACTACTAGCAACCCACAGGTACCAATCCGAGGCTTTGGGACAAAGATTGGATTCAAGAGATGAACTAGGGTCTGAGATGACATGGTGCTGGTGAAGATGTTGATGGATATTGACCCCCTCCCGATGAGAGGATCGATGGTGATGATGTTGGTGATGATTTTCCCCTCCCAGAGGGAAGTTTCCCCGGCAGAACAGCTCCGCCGGAGCCCTAGATTGGTTCCGCCAAGGTTCTGCCTCGTGGCGGCGGAGTTTCTTCCCGTGAGCTAGCTTATAATTTTTTCCTCGACGAAAGACTCCATATAGCTAAAGATGGGCATCAGAGGGCTGCCAGGGGGGCCACGAGGCAGGGGGCGCGCCCCCACCCTCGTGCACGGTGGGTGGCCCCCTCTGGTACTTCTTTCGCCCAATATTTTTTATATATTCTGAAACTTGCTCCCGTGAAGTTTCAGGACTTTTGGAGTTGTGCAAAATAGGTCTCTAATATTTGCTCCTTTTCCAACCAAGAATTCCAGCTGTCGGCATTCTCCCTCTTCATGTAAAACTTGTAAAATAAGAAAGAATAGGCATAACTATTGTGACATAATGTGTAATAACTGCCCATAATGCAATAAATATCGATATAAAAGAATGATGCAAAATGGACGTATCAACTCCCCCAAGCTTAGACCTCGCTTGTCCTCAAGTGAAAGCCGAAATCGAAAAATATGTCCACATGTTTAGAGATAGAGGTGTCGATAAAATAAAATACGGACATGAGGGCATCATGATCATTCTTAGAACAACAACATATACATATATTGTCATATGATCTCTTATGCTAAAGTAACAATTCAATCACAATTTCAAGTATGAATCAGAAACTTCATTGAGAACCAACAAACTATAATCTCAGTCATTGAAGCAATTGCAATTTATCATAACTTAGGAAAGAGTCAATATAAGAGCTTTTCAGCAAGCCCACATACTCAACTATCATTTAGTCTTTCACAATTGCTAAAACTCACGGGATATTTATGGTTATGAAGTTTTAATCGGACACAGAGAAAGATAGGGGCTTATAGTTTTGCCTCCCAACCTTTTACCTCAAGGGTAATATCAACAATAATAGTTCATGAAAACTCACATCCAATTAGCTATATATATCAGGATCTTTCCAACACATTGTGCTTGCCAAAGGATAAAATGTAAAAAGGAAAGGTGAAGATCACCGTGACTCTTTGCATGAAGTATAAGACAAGAATAAAAGATAGACCCTTCGCAGAGGGAAGCAGAGGTTGTCATGTGCTTTTATGGTTGGATGCACAAAGTCTTAATGCAAAAGAACGTCACTTTATATTGCCACTTGTGATATGGACCTTTATTATGCAATCCATCGCTTTTATTTCTTCCACATCACAAGATCGTATAAAGCTTATTTTCTCCGCACTAATAAATCATACATATTTAGAGAGCCATTTTTATTGCTTGCAACGATGACAACTTACTTGAAGGATCTTACTCAATCCATAGGTAGATATGGTGGACTCTCATGGCAAAACTAGGTTTAAGGATATTTGGAAGCACAAGTAGTATCTCTACTTGGTGCAAAGAATTTGGCTAGCATGAGGGGAAAGGCAGGCTCAACATGGTGGATGATCCATGACGATATAATTTATTTCGGATGTAAGAAAGCATAACCCATTACGTTGTCTTCCTTGTCCAACATCAACTTTTTAGCATGTCATATTTGAATAAGTGCTCACAATCATAAAAGATGTCTAAGATAGTATATTTATATGTGAAAACCTCTCTTTCTTTATTACTTCCTATTAATTGCAACGATGACCAAAACTATGTTTGTCAACTCTCAACAACTTTTATTCATCATACTCTTTATATGTGAAGTCATTACTCTCCATAAGATCAATATGATCTCTTTATTTCTTTTTGTTCTTTCTCTTTTATTTTATTCTCTCAAGATCATAGCAATATAATCAAGCCCTTGACTCAACACTAATCTTTATTATATATAACTCACGGACTCGATTACATAGAAGGTTCATAAAGCAAAACTCAAAACTAGATCATACTAAAACTGTATTCTACTAGATCAAGATATTACCAAAAGAATCGAACTAAGAAAAATGGTAAAGGTAAAAGTGTGATGGTGATACGATACCGGGGCACTCCCCCAAGATTGGCAGTTGCCAAGGGGAGTGCCCATACCCATGTGTTTATTTCTCCTTCTCCGGAGGTGGTGATGATGGAGTTGTTGATGGCGTGTGCTTCTTCCTTAATTTGCGCTTGAGGATAGAATTTTGCTCCCTTAAGTCACCTATCTCCTGCTCAAGGCTTAATACCTTTTTGCAAAGTTCTTGTTTGTTCTCGTGCAAGAGGCAAAAAGGGATAAACTCGATCTTAGGTTTCTTTGCTCTGGCAGGGTGGCTTGACTTTTTGAACTCCACATGCATGTCGCCAGGTTGAGGTAGTGGGACTTCATCTTCATCTAAGCTCGTCTCCTCCTTTCCCCTAGGCTCATAGTCTTCTTCTTCCTCCGTGGTCCAACCACAATGCTCCAAGTCCCCATAGGCCTTATGATCTGCAAGGTAATCAGCCACATAGCTTTCTCCCTCCGAATCTTGGGATGACATATTGTTGTAATCTGCAGCAGAAACAACTCGAAACAAAACAGAGGATGTTTGCATGGTACGGTGGTCAAACCTTAGGGAGATTATATAATGATTTTTTACCAACCAAAAGAAGTATCGTGCAAGAAAACGGAGTCTAGAGAGCACACGGGGTACCCACGAGGCAGGGGTGCGCCCAGGGGGTAGGGCTTGCCCTCCACCCTCGTGGACACCTCGTGTCCTTTCCGGGCTACTTCTAATTTTCCTATTTTCTTAAATATTCCAAAGCGGAGAAAAATTGCTGTTAGAACTGTTTTGGAGTCGGTTTACTTACCGTACCACATACCTCTTCCTTTTCGGAGGCTGAAACGTTCTCGAAGGTGTCCCTTATATACTCCTCCGGGGTTACAGTTTCAATAACATTAGTTTCAACATTTGTAGGATTACCTGAGATATAATGTTTGATTCTTTGATCGTTCACCACCCTCGGATTTGTGCCTTCGAAGCTGTTGATTTTTATGGCACCGGAACGATAGACCTCCTCGATAACATAAGGACCTTCCCATTTAGAGAGGAGTTTTCCTGCAAAAAATATTAAACGAGAGTTGTATAACAATACATAATCACCTACATTAAACTCACGTTTTTGTCTCCTTTTGTCATGCCATCTTTTAGCTTTTTCTTTAAACAGTTTGGCATTCTCATAGGCCTGGGTTCTCCACTCATCAAGTGAACTAATGTCAAATAGTCTCTTCTCACCAGCAAGTTTGAAGTCATAGTTGAGCTCTTTAATGTCCCAATATGCCTTATGTTCTAGTTTGAGAGGTAATGACATGCTTTTCCATAAACCATTTTATATGGAGACATACCCATAGGATTTTTATATGCAGTTCTATAGGCCCATAATGCATCATCAAGTTTCTTTGACCAATTCTTTCTAGATCTATTAACAGTCATTTGCAAAATTAATTTAAGCTCTCTATTACTCAGTTATACTTGACCACTAGACTGTGGATGATATGGAGATGCAATTCTATGATTAACATCATACTTAGCAAGCATCTTACGAAAAGCACCATGAATAAAATGTGGACCACCATCAGTCATTAAGTATCTAGGGACTCTAAACCTCGGAAAAATAACTTCTTTAAGCATCTTCATAGATGTGTTATGTGATGTCTACTACGCAACCTTCTTCTTGTAGACGTTGTTGGGCCTGCAAGTGCACAGGTTTGTAGGACAGTAGCAAATTTCCCTCAAGTGGATGACCTAAGGTTTATCAATCCGTAGGAGGCGTAGGATGAAGATGGTCTCTCTCAAGCAACTCTGCAACCAAATAACAAAGAGTCTCTTGTGTCCCCAACACACCCAATACAATGGTAAATTGTATAGGTGCACTAGTTCGGCGAAGAGATGGTGATACAAGTGCAAAATAGATAGTAGATATAGGTTTTTGTAAACTGAAAATATAAAAACAGCAAGGTAGCGAGTGGTAAAAGTGAGCGTAAACGGTATTGCAATGATAGGAAACAAGGCCTAGGGTTCATACTTTCACTAGTGCAAGTTCTCTCAACAATAATAACATAGATAGATCATATAAGGAGCCCTCAACATGCAACAAAGAGTCACTCCGAAGCCACTAATAGCGGAGAACAAACGTAGAGATTACGGTAGGGTACGAAACCACCTCAAAGTTATTCTTTAAAATCAATCCGTTGGGCTATTCCTATAAGTGTCACAAACAACCCTGGAGTTTTTACTAGAATAACACCTTAAGATACAAATCAACCAAAACCCTAATGTCACCTAGATACTCCATTGTCACCTCAAGTATCCGTGGGCATGATTATACGATATGCATCACACAATCTCAGATTTATCCAACCAACATAAAAGTACTTCAAATAGTGCCCCAAAGTTTCTACCGGAGAATCAAGAACGTGTGCCAACCCCTATGCATAGGTTCATGGGCGGAACCCGCAAGTTGGTCACCAAAACATACATCAAGTGGCACGTGATATCCCATTGTCACCACAGATAAGCACGGCAAGACATACATCAAGTGTTCATAAAAGACTCAATCCGATAAGATAACTTCAAAGGGGGAAACTCAATTCATCACAAGAGAGTAGAGGGGGAGAAGAAACATAAGATCCAACTACAATAGCAAAGCTCGGGATACATCAAGATCGTGCCATACATGGAACACAAGAGAGAACATGAGAGAGAGAGATCAAACACATAGCTACTGGTACATACCCTCAGCCCGAGGGTGAACTACTCCCTCCTCGTCATGGATAGCGCCGGGATGATGAAGATGGCCACTGGAGATGGATCCCCCCTCCGGCAGGGTACCAGAAAGGGGTTCCGATTGGTTTTTCGTGGTTCTGGAGGCTTGCGGCGGCGGAACTCCCGATCTATCTTCTGTTCTGGAAGTTTTAGGGTACGACGGTATATATGGGTGAAAGGAGTACGTCGATGGAGCTATGGGGGCCCCACGAGGCAGGGGGGCGCGCCCAAGGGGGAGGGCGCGCCCCCCACCCTCGTGAGCACCTCCCGTATCTTCTGACGTGGGGTCCAAGTCCATCAGGTGGGTTTCCTTCCAAAAATAACTTCTCCAGTTGATTTCGTTCCGTTTTGACTCCGTCTGATACTCCTTTTCCTCGAAACACTAAAATAGGCATAAAACAGCAAATCTGGGCTGGGCCTCCGGTTAATAGGTTAGTCCCAAAAATAATATAAAAGTGGAAAATAAAGCCCAATATTGCCTAAAATAGTAGATAATATAGCATGGAGCAATCAAAAATTATAGATACGTTGGAGACGTATCATTATGATCAACACTACTAGTTGGAATAGCTTCTAACCACTTAGTAACGTAATCAACAGCAACTAAAATATGCGTATACCCATTAGAGGAAGGAAACATTCCCATATAATCAAAGCCCCAAACGTCAAATGGTTCAATAACGAGTGAATAATTCGTAGGCATTTCTTGATGTCTACTAATGATACCAATTCTTTGACATTCATCGAAGACAAGACAAACTTACGGGCATCCTTGAAGAGAGTATGTCGGTGTACTAAAGTAGGGGTACCCTTAGTACCCCGAACTTGTGCACGGGCAGTCGCAGCATCCCGCGGCAAGGCTTGCCGGGCGACCGCCAAGATCCTCCGTGGTCCTCTTGAAGACCATTCAAGAACAAAGTACTCAAGACAAGACCCCGGCAAGAGGAGCTTGCCGGGAAGGCTATCAGAAGCGTCCCAAGGCCCCGGCAAGAGGCGCTTGCCGGGAAGGCCAACCAAGGCGTACCAAGGAAACTTGTCACGGCGCCCCACGCGCCCCGGCAAGGCCCGGTGAGCGACAAGCTCCCGGACCTACACGACAAGACGACGACCGCGGCAAAGAGCTTGCCGCGGGAAGCCCCCACTTCGTGCCCGCGCTCCAGCACATCCACCCACACGTCGCTCTGGGGCCCTCCCAAGCACACGTGGCGGAAGGCTGCGCAGCTGAGGTGCGAGGTGGCAAGCAGGCGCTGGCAAGACAACCACCGTGGCTAACGGTGGCTTCTCTAGCAAGCCCCTTTCGGCACTGTTTAGGCGACATAGACGGGCATTTAATGCTCTTGTCCCCTGCCGTTAGGGTTAGGTATGATAACACTGTAGCAGCTAGCTGTGCCTACTACAGCACCTAGCTGTGCCTACCACCACTCTTCCACTTTTGCCCTCCGTTGCCCTATGTCGGTAACCCCTTGAGCATATAAAAGGAGGCCCGGGGCAACTGAGAGGGGGGTTAGACACTTCGAACACTCTCGCTCAGGGTTCAGCAATTCCACACACTCACGCTCGATCTCGCTCCCGAGCTAGAAAGCAATACAAACCACAAAGCAGGAGTAGGGTTTTACGCATCCGTGCGGACCGAATCTGGGTAAATCGCTCGCGTGTTTCACCTCGATTTGCCCCTCGCACGACCAATCGCCTGTGTGCTTCGCCTCGATCTGCTCTTTGCGCGACCTCCGCCCCCCGCCGAACCAAAAGGGACCCCGGTCCCATAGGTGTCCGTGGATCAGAAACCCCGACATCTCTGGCGCGCCAGGTAGGGGGCGTCGAAGTTGTGTGAACCAGATCCGGCGTTCTTGCGGGCTAGATCTTCATCTTCTTCATAGATCTTCGCCATCTTCGTCAACATGCCGCCGAAGAAGAAAGTTTCGGAGGCAGCTGCTCCGTCCGCGCCGAGCCACCCATCGCCGAAGCAAACAGATGGTGGGGTAGGCGCCGGCGGAAGAGCACGCATCGACGAGGGAACTCACGGTGCTGCCAGGTCCCAGGGCAAGGCTGCGCTGCCCATCGGCGGCGTGGCCGGCTCCCACAACGACCGGGCGCACTCCAAGACCTCGGCGTCCGTGCATGCACCGCGCCCATCCCAGGAGGCGCGGGACCGACAGCGTCATGGTACTCACGGTACCATGCGCTCGCTGGATCAAGATCGAGCTGGTGGATCCCGGAGTGCTTAGGACCACCATGCACGCCAACCTGCTGGCGCGAGCAAGACACGGTCGCCTGGACGAGATACTGCTCCTTATAACATAGTTAGAAGTCCGAGCTTATCCCGTTCCTCGCACCGTTCGCCACCGCCGCCCGCCACCACAGCAGAAGCTCTAGCGCGAGCTCAGCTGCTCCTGGACTACCCTTCAGCGGCGGACAAGGTCGACGACTGGAGGGCCACAATCCAGAGTCTCATCGGCTTCGCCAACGGCGACGCTCCTCGGCAGCCGACCACGTCGCAGCCGCAGCGAGTCAGCCAGGCGCGAACCGGTGGGGACAAGACCGGTGGGGGTGCAACCTCTGTGCACTCCCCGCCCCAAAGGCCGAGATCACCGACCCGCCGGATCCGCCTCGACAGCGACTCCACCGCGTCGTCAGATCCGCGAGCTCGTCGCGATCAGCGCCAAGTTTTTCAAGAACGACGACAAGAGGACGCTCGTACTCGCATCGAGCGGCGAAGAGAAGCGCGACGTCAATCAGACCAGCGCGCTGGGCCCTCTGTTGACATGCACGCTCCGGGGGAACCAGGCGACTTGCCGTACACGGTAGGTTGCCCTGCGTTCACTCGTGAGCTGCGGCAAGTCCAGTGGCCCAGTACGAAGAACTTCAAGCCAGATGTGCCAGAGAAGTACGACGGCAAGTCGCATCCGTCGGAGTTCCTCAGCATCTACACCATCGCGGTGCAGGCTGCTGGGGGGCGGGACGACAAGATCCTTGCCAACTACTTCCCGTTGGTGCTCAAGCCCAACGTCAGGTCCTGGCTCATGCACTTGCCGGACAACTCCATATCCTCCTGGGCTGAGCTGTGCCATCAGTTTGTCGGCGCCTTTACAGGCGGCCACAAACCTCATGGCCAAGAGAGTGATCTCCATCTGCTCGTCCAGAAGGAAGGGGAGCCCCTGCGCAAGTACATCCAGAGGTTCAGCCGTGTACAGTACAACATCCCAGACGTCCACCCCGCCGCGGTCATCAGCGCGTTCCATCAGAACGTGCATAACCGCAGGATGCGGGAGGAGATGGCGATGTGCCGGATTAGGGACGTCAGCGAGCTGTGCGCCCTGGCCGACAAATGTGCACGTGCTGAGGAAGGGAGGAGACTCCCCGGAGAGAAGACCGGAGCGGAAGGATCTGACAGCGAAGATGCTGCCCCGACAAAGAAAAACCGGCGGCGCAACAACAGGAAGAAGCAGAACAAAGAGGTGCTAGTCATTGAGCAGTCCGGCGATGAAGGTGGCGCCAAGAAGGCTACAGTTGGTTGCTCCAGCAAGGAAATTGCCGCGTACACCAACTGCCAGGCCGTGGCAGCCCCCGACAAGCAGGACGGCTCCGACAAGCACTACTGCAAGATTCACCGCACCAAGGGCCATGACCTCCAGAACTGTAAGAAAGTCGAGCAGCTTGTCCAGCAACAGAGGGCTGAGTACGAGCGGCGCGACAAGGAGAGAGCCCAAGGGCGTGCCGAGAAACTCGGCCAGAAGCGCACCGTCCAGGGAGAACGCCGCGGCAAGGCCAAGCAGCGGCAAGGAGACAGACCTCCCCGCGGTCGCGACAAGGATGAAGACGACGGCGACAGCGACGAAGACCTGGATGATGTTGAGACCAGTGAGCAGGAGTTTCAGAAAGCCACAGAGGTCTTGTGTGTTGACGGTGGTGCTTCTCTGCATACCTCGCACCACCGACTCAAACAGTGGGTGCGGGAGGTTAATGCAGCAGAACCACCTATCGAATCACGCAAGCTTCTGAAATGGTCCAGCACGCCTATCATCTTCGACATTGAGGATCACCCTGATCGCACAACTGCGGTTGGGTGTTTGCCGATGTTGGTATCACCAACTATCCGCAACCTCAAAGTCATCAAGATGCTAGTTGACGGTGGGGCCGGCTTAAATCTGATCTCCTCAGCTGTACTCCAAAAACTCCAGATCCCCGACAGCGAGCTCGAAGAGACCGGTACGTTCCAAGGAATCAATCCGAGAAGGAGCAAGCCGAAGGGGAAAGTCACGCTGCCGGTAACATTTGGCAGCGAGCTAAACTTCAGGACTGAGAGGGTCACGTTCGACGTTGCCGATATCCCGTTGCCTTACAACGGGATACTTGGCCGTCCAGCACTCGCCAAGTTCATGGTGGCCTCTCATTATGCATACAACATACTGAAGATGCCAGGCCCGATAAGCGTCATCTCTGTCCCTGGCGACAGGAAGGATGCGCTTATCTGTGCCGACAAGATCTACCGGGAAGCAGCAGCCACGGCAGAACGCAATCCACTTGCCGCTGAAGCTCCCGGGGGAAAGAAGACCAAGTCCGGTAAAGGCTCTGATGCCCACTCCGGCAAGCGCACCTCTTCGGAGTGCTGCGCTGCCGTCGAGGACGCACCATCGAGCTTCACCGGCAAGAAGACCAAGTCCGGCAAAAGCTCTGATGCCCACTCCGGCAAGCGCGCCTCTTCGGAGTGCTGCGCTGCCGTCGAGGACGCACCATCGAGCTTCACCGGCAAGAAGACCAAGTCCGGCAAAGGCTCTGATGCCCACTCCGGCAAGCGCACCTCTTCGGAGTGCTGCGCTGCCGTCGAGGACGCACCATCGAGCTTCACCGGCAAGAAGACCAAGTCCGGCAAAAGCTCTGATGCCCACTCCGGCAAGCGCGCCTCTTCGGAGTGCTGCGCTGCCGTCGAGGACGCACCATCGAGCTCCACGGGCAAGCACAAGAAGACGATGGCAGCTCCGCCAGAGACAAAGAAGGTGTCCGCCAAGGAAGACGGCGCTGTGGTACCTTCACCATCAGTGCCACACTTGATCCTAAATAGGAAAGCGCGCTCGTTGCTTTCCTGCGGGCGAATGTCGACGTGTTTGCAGGGCAACCGTCTGACATCCCCGGTGTTCCCAGGAAAGTGATTGAGCACCACCTTGCCGTCTGCCCTCATGCGCGGCCTGTCAAGCAGAAAGTTCGGAAGCAGGCGGTGGAGCGCCAAGAATTCATTGCGGAGGAAATCAAGAAATTGGAAGCAGCAGGCCTCGTCAGAGGAGTGCTCCATCCTACGTGGTGGGCCAATCCTGTAGTCGTGCGCAAGGCAAACGGGAAATGGAGGCTTTGCATCGATTTTACCGATGTTAACAAAGCTTGTCCCAAGGACCCATTTCCTTTGCCGCGCATTGACCAGATTGTTGACTCCACAACTGGATGTGATTTGCTTTCATTTCTTGATGCCTACTCCGGATATCATCAGATCTTCATGGCAGAGGAGGATGAAGAGAAGACCGCATTTATTACTCCATGTGGCACGTACTGTTTCGTACGGATGCCTTTCGGATTAAAAAATGCTGGTTCGACATTCGCAAGAGTAGTCCATATTGCTCTTGAGCCACAAATACACAGAAATGTGGAAGCCTACATGGATGATATAGTGGTCAAGAGCAAGGACAGAGCGACCCTGATCCAAGACTTAGACGAGACCTTTGCAAATCTGCGCAAGGTCAGCCTCAAGCTCAACCCAGAGAAGTGTGCGTTTGGGGTCCCCTCCGGCAAGCTTCTCGGGTTCTTCGTGTCTCAGCGTGGGATTGAAGCCAATCCCGACAATATCAAGGCCATTGAGCAGATTGAAGCACCAAAGCGCGTCAAGGATGTACAGAAACTTGCCGGTTGCGTGGCTGCTCTCAGCAGGTTCATCTCTCGGTCTGCTGAGCGCGCCCTGCCGTTTTTCAAATCATTGAAAAAGGCAGGTCCAATGAAATGGACTCCGGAAGCGGAGGCTGCGCTGCAAGACCTGAAGAGATACATGTCCTCCCCTCCAATACTTGTCGCACCTAAACCACAAGAGAAGTTGTTGCTGTACATAGCGGCAACCAATCAGGTGGTTAGTGCTGCGTTAGTGGCAGAAAGGGAGGCGGATGATGAGCCAGCAACCGCGACAAGCGCATCCAGCGACAAGCAGGAGGCTTCCCTGGCAAGCTCTGGTCCCGACAAAGATGAACCTACGCTGATACACGAGGAGATACGGAAGAAAATGGTGCAGCGCCCAGTTTACTTTGTTAGTTCCCTCCTGCAGGGGGCTAGGTCAAGGTACTCTGGTGTGCAGAAACTACTTTTCGGCCTTCTCATGGCCTCGAGAAAGCTGCGCCATTACTTCCAAGCACATGAGATCACAGTTGTCACTCGCTTTCCGCTGAAGAGGATACTGCATAATCCTGAAGCGACAGGCAGGATTGCTGAGTGGGCACTGGAACTGTCAAGCTTTGGCCTCAAGTTTGAAAGAACTTCAACTATCCAGAGCAGAGCATTGGCAGAGTTCATAGCAGAGTGGACGCCAACACCAGACGAAGAAATTCCAGAAGCGAGCCCCCCCGACAAAGAAGCAAGCAAAGAGTGGCTGATGTACTTTGATGGTGCCTTTTCGCTACAAGGCGCCGGCGCTGGTGTGCTGCTTGTCGCACCCACCGGTGAGCACCTCAAGTACATAGTCCAGATGCACTTTCCCAAGGAGCAAGCAACAAATAATACTGCAGAGTATGAAGGCTTTCTTGCCGGTCTCCGGATCGCGGCAGACCTTGGGATCAAGAAGCTCATTGTCAGGGGTGACTCACAGCTTGTCGTCCGCCAAGTAAACAAGAATTATCAGAGTCCGTTGATGGAAGCTTACGTTGACGAAGTGAGAAAGCTAGAAGAGCGCTTTGACGGCCTGCAAATGGAGCACGTTCCGAGAGCTCAGAACGCCATTACGGATGGCCTGTCAAAGTGCGCCGCACTTAAGCTACCTGTGGAACCAGGGACCTTTGTGCTCAAGCTGACTCAACCGTCCGTAACACCATCAACTGGACAGAGCAAGAAGAGGAAGTTGATTCCTGGTGACTATTTGCCGGCAGAGCTTCCCGAAGCCGCCTCCAAGAAGGTCCCCAAGATCAACGCCAAGAATGCTGAGGAGCCAGATGCTCCAGCAAGCCCTAGGGCTTGTTCCGTTGAAGCAGAGGCTCCCGACGGGTCAAGCTCCGGCAAACTTGTCGGGGAACGTCAAGCTCCGGCAGAGACGCAACTTCTCGCCGTAGAAGCGGATGTTCCCGCAGCAGTCCCCAAGATCAACGCCAAGAACGCTGAGGAGCAAGATGCTCCGGCAAGCCCCAGGGTTTGTTCCATTGAGGCAGAAGCTCAAATTTTGCTCCGGCAAGCTTGTCGGGGAACGTCAACCTCCGGCAGAACCGCAGTTTCTTGCCGTAGAAGCGGATGTTCCCGCAGCGGCAGATTTGCCTTTAGTCCTTGTTGTCGAGCCACAAGCTCCAGCATGGACGCAGCAGATTGTCCATTTCCTTCAGACAGGAGGGCTTCCTGAAGAGCAAGAAGAAGCCGAAAGAGTAGCCCGGCAGTCAAGTATGTACCAGTTCGTCGACAAGACACTGTACAGAAGAAGGCTCAACGGTGTGAAATTGAGGTGTATTCCCCGGGGAGATGGACAAATGCTGTTGGCAGAGATACATGGAGGCATATGTCTTCACCACATTGGCGCAAGAGCACTTGTCGGCAAAGCCTTCCGGCAAGGGTTCTTCTGGCCAACAGCCCTCCAGGATGCAACTGCACAAGTAACCAAGTGTGAAGCGTGCCAGTTCCATTCCAAGCAGATACACCAGCCAGCTCAAGCTCTCCAGACGATCCCTTTATCCTGGCCATTTTCGGTCTGGGGGCTCGACATCCTCGGCCCCTTTCCCCGAGCTGTCGGGGGCTTTGAGTACTTGTACGTTGCAATCGACAAGTTCACAAAGTGGCCGGAAGTGGAACCAGTGAGGAAGGTGACCGCCCAGTCAGCCGTCAAGTTCTTCAGGTCGATTGTTTGCCGCTTCGGGATCCCTAACCGGATAATCACCGACAACGGCACACAATTCACGAGCCACGCCTTCATGCAGTACGTCCAAGATCTTGGCGCCAAAGTCTGCTTTGCTTCTGTTGCTCACCCGAGAAGCAACGGTCAAGCGGAGAGGGCGAACGCCGAGGTGCTGCGCGGGCTCAAGACCAGAACTTTCGACAAGCTGCACAAGTGCGGAAGAAACTGGATCGAGGAGCTACCGGTGGTTCTTTGGTCGATCAGAACGACGCCGAATCGAGCCACCGGACAGACACCCTTTGCTCTAGTCTATGGAGCAGAGGCAGTTACCCCCACGGAACTCGTATACGGGTCACCTCGAGTGCTCGCTTATGATGAGCTTGAGCAAGAGCTGCTGCGGCAAGATGACGCACTGCTCCTTGAGGAAGACCGTCTTCAGGCTGCTGTGCGAGCTGCTCGCTACCAGCAAGCTTTGCGTCGCTACCATAGCCGCAAAGTTAATGCCAGAAGTCTCGAGGAAGGCGACCTTGTTCTTCGGCGCGTTCAGTCGGCCAAGAATCACAACAAGTTGATGCCGAAGTGGGAAGGCCCTTACCGGGTGAAACGAGTCACTAGGCCTGGCGCTGTCCGCCTTGAGACCGAAGATGGCATTCCGGTGAGCAACTCCTGGAACATCGAGCATCTTCCTAAGTTTTACCCGTAAGGCGCGATTGTCGGGCCCTGCCCGGCAACCACCTTTCTGTACAAGTCTTGCCGCTGTTGCATGTAATCCTTTGTACAGAGCCAGGCGCAGACCCTGAGCACCAGAGATTGAAGCGCTGGCATACCCCGGGGTTATAGCATGCATGCTAGGTTGAGTCTCGTCCTTGGTTAGGGTTGATAGTCCCTAACAGCGGCTAACCCCTAACTTAGAGGTCGAGTGTCTGTCCTTCTGCTCTTCTTTCGTTCGCAGGGCTCGCATATCCTGGCCAGACTGCTTGAAGGACGAAAAGGAGAAGAAGGGCGCGCCAGCACCTAGGCCCCGGCGAGCCAGTGTCGCTGGGGGCTGCAGGTGCCAAGTTTCATCCCCGGCAAGCCAGAATTGCCGGGGGCTGCGATATCAGATAAGTCTTTCGTCCCTCTTCATGCATCCTCTTATGGACTGGGGAATGCGAAACCGCGTTTCTTCCCGAAAACTACCGTGCTCCCTCAACTCTAGGCCCTGGAGCGCGTTCCCGGGGCCAAGTTTGGGCGTAGTCGCGGCAGCAAAGGGATGAAACGAGAGAGCCGCACCCACCTCGTTCCCGTCTCCGTCAAAGGCGTGAGAAAGGTCGAGCGACGTGGGAAGGCGGCAGGGCCTGTTGCCGGCAAATGGAATGTCTGTCCGAGAGACCAAGGATTTGCTCCTTGGCGTGGGTTCAACCCACGAGACAAATACCCCGGCAAGCATCCCCTTTTCATTAAAAAACATCCCATACAGGTACGGTCCATAGAGGATGAAAAACATGAAAGAGAGGATTACAAGTTTTAGATACAGCTAAGGCCCGAAGGCTTACAATTAAAAAGATAAGGTGCCCGTAATCTCTTTCCTGTCCCTCTCTTCAGGAGGTAGGTCAAGGAGACGAAAATGGGAAAGGGGCGCCAAGGCGAGCTACAGGTGCCAGAAGACACCAAGAGAACATCCCGGGGACCAGACGGTGATGGCGACGCCGGGAGAAGGGTGTGAAGGAGGGGCGGCAGGACGTCAGCACGCTATCGAGGGCACCACGCCCTCGTACTCCGACCTGACGGCCTTGTCGCCAGCCCTCTTCCCCTTCCGCGGCCTCCCTACGCCAGCCGCCCAAGGAGACGCCCCCGGGGAGTTCAAGAAGCCGGCGGCGCAGATGATGGGGTCGCCGGTGCCGCATGAGACGGCGCCCGACACCTAGTCGGAGCCGCCATCCTGCCGCCCGCCACTCTCACCATCACTGCCGCTCTCCTCCTCGTCACTCTCGCTCGAGGAGGAGCCTTCGCTATCGGAGGAGCTGTCCACGCAGCACTTCGCCCGGGTGCCGAAGCACCCGAAGACCTTGACGGAGAGGAGATCGCCCTCCACCAGCTTAAAATGGAGGGTGAACCCCTCCATCAGGCTGTGGATGTGGGCGAACGTCTTCCACCCTCGGTCAAGATACATCACACCAGGGGCTGGGAACACAACGCGGACTCGCGTGCCGCTGATCCCACAGCCCCTCATGTGCAGTCTCAGCGTCTCGGGCGGGTCCAACTCCATCGCGCTCGCGAACGGAGCTGGAAGCCGGAGGCGGCGATGAGGCGCCCGGCGCAGCTTGACAAAGAACTCGCAAGGGTTGTCCCCTATATGGACCGCCGCGGGGGGAGGAGTCGCCGGCGGAGGCGAAGCTGGCGCGCCGCCCCGTCCGCCTCCTCCCCGAGCGCCTCGACCTCGTCCTCGACCTCGTCCATGACCTCGCCCCCTCCCTCTTCCCCTTATGGCTGGCTCTGCCACCACGAGCGCGGAAGAGGGAAGGGTGCACTGTCTGGCGGCGACCCTCGCCGCCACCGATGAAGGCCCAGGGTTCCCTTTCTCCATGGCGAATGAGAGAAAAGGGAGCCGAAGCTGAAGAAAGGAGGAGATGAGAAGGTGCGGGCTTCGGTGCTCCCTTCCCGCTCCTTATAAAGGAGCGAAGTGGGAGCTCGGCCGCCCCGCTCAGCAAATCAAGGCACGGGAAGAGCAGGGAGGTGGGCCGACCCGCTACCTCTGCTCGCAACGGCCCAGATTCCCACCTCCACCGTCCGCGACCCCAAGCGCATGGGAGCCGCGTGGCGAAGGTGTAGAACCGAGGCGACGGATGAGGCGGTCTCGCCCTACCCCGAGATCTCGTGGAGTGGGCGCCTCGGAAACCGCGCACCGGCCCCGTCCAGTAAATGCACCACGCCCCCACGCCTACCTCCGTTTAGAGAGGAGGGCGTGGGCCGTCCCCTTCATCATGGCCTGACGCATGCTCGCGGGGCTTAACCCCGCGCACGCCGCCCGCGTCACCCACGGCTCCGCGTTTGACGCATGCCGTTCGAGGCGTGCGCGGGGGAAACAGAGAGATATACGGCGTGACCCAGGCCGCGCGTGCCCGTGCACTGTTTTGGGCCTGGCCCAACAGCGCTCGGCACCGTGTCTGGCCCAGGCCCGGGGGCTCCTGTCGGTGTACTAAAGTAGGGGTACCCTTAGTACCCCAAACTTGTGCACGGGCAGTCGCAGCATCCCGCGGCAAGGCTTGCCGGGTGACCGCCAAGATCCTCCGTGGTCCTCTTGAAGACCATTCAAGAACAAAGTACTCAAGACAAGACCCCGGCAAGAGGAGCTTGCCGGGAAGGCTATCAGAAGTGTCCCAAGGCCCCGGCAAGAGGCGCTTGCCGGGAAGGCCAACCAAGGCATACCAAGGAAACTTGCCGCGGCGCCCCACGCGCCCCGGCAAGGCCCAGTGAGCGACAAGCTCCCGGACCTACACGACAAGACGACGACCGCGGCAAAGAGCTTGCCGCGGGAAGCCCCCACTTCGTGCCCGCGCTCCAGCACATCCACCCACGCGTCGCTCTGGGGCCCTCCCAAGCACACGTGGCGGAAGGCTGCGCAGCTGAGGTGCGAGGTGGCAAGCAGGCGCTGGCAAGACAACCACCGTGGCTAACGGTGGCTTCTCTAGCAAGCCCCTTTCGGCACTGTTTAGGCGACACAGACGGGAATTTAATGCTCTTGTCCCCTGCCGTCAGGGTTAGGTATGATAACACTGTAGCAGCTAGCTGTGCCTACTACAGCACCTAGTTGTGCCTACCACCACTCTTCCACTTTTGCCCTCCGTTGCCCTATGTCGGTAACCCCTTGAGCATATAAAAGGAGGCCCGGGGCAACTGAGAGGGGGGTTAGACACTTCGAACACTCTCGCTCGGGGTTCAGCAATTCCACACACTCACGCTCGATCTCGCTCCCGAGCTAGAAAGCAATACAAACCACAAAGCAGGAGTAGGGTTTTACGCATCCGTGCGGCCCGAACCTGGGTAAATCGCTCGTGTGCTTCGCCTCGATTTGCCCCTCGCACGACCAATCGCCCGTGTGCTTCGCCTCGATCTGCTCTTTGCGCGACCTCCGCCCCCCGCCGAACCAAAAGGGACCCCGGTCCCATAGGTGTCCGTGGATCAGAAACCCCGGCAGAGTAGGCCAATAAAAACTGGATTGCGATACCTTGTGTGCAGTTCTATATCCAGCATGGTGTCCTCCGTAAGCCTCGGAGTGACACTTGCGTAAGATCTGTTCCTGTTCATGCTCAGGTACACAACGTCTAATAACACCATCCACTTCTTTATAAAGGTGTGGGTCATCCCAGAAGTAATGTCTTAAATCATAGAAAAACTTTTTTTTGCTGGTAAGTGAAACTAGGTGGTATAAATTTAGCAACAATGTAATTGGCATAATCAGCATATCATGGAGTAGTACGAGAAGCATTTATGACAGCTAATTGTTCATCAGGAAAGCTATCATCTATAGGTAGTGGGTCATCAAGAACATTCTCTAACCTAGACAAGTTGTCTGCAACGGGGTTCTTAGCTCCCTTTCTATCAATAATATGCAAATCAAATTATTGTAGCAAGAGAACCATCTAATAAGTCTAGGTTTAGCATCTTTCTTTTCCATAAGGTATTTAATATCAGCATGATCAGTGTGAACAGTTACTTTAGAATCAACAATATAAGGTCTGAACTTATCACAAGCAAATACAACTGCTAAAAATTCTTTTTCAGTAGTAGCATAATTTCTCTAGGCACTGTCTAGAGTTTTACTAGCATATTGGATAACATTTAATTTCTTATCAACTCTTTGTCCTAGAACAGCACCTACAGCATAATCACTAGCATCACACATAATTTCAAAGGGTAAATTCCAATCAGGTGGCTGAACAATGGGTGCAGAAATCAAAGCTTTCTTAAGTATTTCAAATACTTCTACACAATCATCATCAAAGACAAAAGGAACATCTTTTTGTAAGAGATTAGTTAGAGGCTTGGAATTTTTTGAGAAGTCTTTAATGAACCTCCTATAAAAACTGACATGGCCAAGGAACCTTCTTATACCTTTAATGTCCTTAGGACACGACATCTTTTCAATAGCATCAACTTTAGCTTTATCAACTTCAATACCTCTTTCAGAAATTTTATGCCCCAAGACAATGCCTTCATTAACCATAAAGTGGCACTTCTCCCAATTCAAGACAAGATTAGTTTCTTCACATCCTTGCAAAACTCGATCAAGTTTGCTTAAGCAATCATTTAAAGAAGTTCCATACACGGAGAAATCATCCATGAAAACCTCAACAATCTTTTCACAAAAGTCAGAGAATATAGTAGTCATACATCTTTGAAAGGTAACAGGTGCATTGCATAAACCAAAAGGCATACATCTATAAGCAAAGGTACCAAAAGGGCAAGTAAAGGTGTTCTTTTCCTGATCCTCTTTCGACACGGGTATTTGAGAGAAACCAGAATAACCATCTAGAAAGCAAAAATGTGTATGTTTGGATAATCTTTCTAGCATTTGATCAATAAAAGGTAAAGGGTAATGATCCTTTTTAGTAGCTTTATTTAGTTTGCGGAAATGAATTACCATTTTATAACCTGTAACAATTCTTTGTGGGATCAATTCATCTTTATCATTAGGAACAACAGTAATGCCTCCCTTCTTAGGGACACAATGGACAGGACTTACCCACTGACTATCAGCAACGGGATAAATTATACCTGCCTCCAGAAGCTTTAGTATTTCTTTTCTTACCACTTCTTTCATCTTAGGATTTAACCGTCGTTGGTGATCAATAACCGGTTTAGCGTCTTTCTCCAATTTTATTTTGTGTTGGCATAGAGTGGGACTAATGTCCTTAAGATCATCCAGAGTATATCCAATAGCAACATGATGCTTCTTCAAAGTTTTCAATAATTTCTCTTCTTCCCGCTCTGAAAAATTAGCACTAATAATAACATGATATATCTTCTTTTCATCAAGATAATCATATTTAAGAGTATCAGGCAATGGTTTAAGCTCAAACACGGGATCAACCTTGGGTGGAGGAGGATCCCCTAGAATTTTGACAGGCAAGTTGTGTTTCAAAATAGGTCCCTGTTTAAAGAATACTTCATCTATTTCCCTTCTTTCATTCATAAACATATCATTTTCATGGTCTAGCAAATATTGTTCTAAAGGATCACTAGGAGGCATGGCAATAGAAGCAAGACCAATAATTTCATCTTTACTAGGCAATTCTTTATCATGGGGTTGTCTATGAAATTTAGCAAAATTAAAATCATGAGACATATCCCCTAAACCAACAGAAACAATATCCTTTTTGCAGTCTATCTTAGCATTTACAGTATTCAAGAAGGGTCTACCAAATATAATGGGACAAAAGTCAACCAAGAACAAGAAAATTAGCAGTATATTTAACTTTTCCGCACAAGACTTCAACAACTCTAACAATCCCAACCAGTGAAATAGTATCTCTATTGGCAAGCTTAATTGTAACATCAATACCTTCTAACTCAATAGGTGCAATATCATGCATAATTTCTTCATATAAAGAATGAGCTATTGCACTCGCACTAGCACCCATATCACATTAGCCATGATAGCAATGATCTCCTATTTTAACATAAATAACAGGCATGCCTACAACAGGTCTATGTTTATTTTTAGTATAGGGTCTAGCAATTCTCACAGCTTCATCACAAAAGTAAATAACATGACCATCAATATTGTCGGACAAGAGATCTTTAACCATAGCAATACTAGGTTAAACTTTAATTTGCTTAGAGGGTTCGGGTGTTCTAGTGTTACTTTTTTTGACCACAGTTGAAGCTTTAGCATGATCCTTTATTCTAATAGGGAAGGGTGGTTTCTCAATATAAGCGTAGGAACAATAGGATCAACATTATAAGTGATAGTCTTTTCTTCAAGTTTAATAGGTTCAACTACTTTTACTTCAATGGGAGGATGATATTTAAGCCACTTATCCTTAGGGAGATAATCTTGAGTAGCAAAGGATTCATAGAAAGAAGCTACTATCTCAGAGTCAAGTCCATATTTAGTGCTAAATTCACGAAAAGCATCGGTATCCATAAAAGATTTAACAAAATCAAATTTAGGTGTTATACCTGACTCCTTACCTTCGTCGAGTTCCCAATCTTCAGAGTTGCATTTAATTCTTTATAATAATTCCCATATTAATTCAATAGTCTTCATCATAAAAGATCCAGTACAAGAAGTATCGAGCATGGAGCGATTATTGAGAGAAAGCCGAGCATAAAAATTTTGAATAATAATTTCTCTTGAGAGCTCATGCTTGGGGCATGAATATAACATTGACATAAGCCTCCCCCAAGCTTGAGTGAGGCTTTCTCCTTCGCGAGGCCAAAAATTATATATATAATTACGATCACGATGAACTAGATGCATAGGATAAAACTTCTGATGAAATTCCAATTTCAATCGGTTGTAGTTCCATGATCCAATATCATCACATAGCCTAAACCATGTCAATGCCTTTCCCTTCAAAGATAAAGGGAAGACCTTCTTCTTGATAACATCCTCGGGCATACCTGCAAGCTTAAATAATCCACAAATTTCATCCACATAGATTAGGTGCAAATCGGGATGCAATGTTCCATCTCCTGTAAAAAGATTAGCTAGCAGTTTCTTTATCATACCCGAAGGAATTTCAAAGTAAACATTTTCAGTAGGTTCAGTAAGTTGAGGAGCAACTCTTTGCTCTACTGGTCGGGGTGAAGATACCCCGAACAAGCCCCTCAAAGGATTACTTTCGATAGTAACAAGTGACAGTAAATTTCAGCACACTATAAATTTTTCCTTACCAAATTCCACCTACCAAAGGTGCTTCACTCCCCGACAACGGTGCTAGAAAAGAGTCTTGATGACTCACAAGTATAGGGGATCTATCGTAGTCCTTTCGATAAGTAAGAGTGTCGAACCCAATGAGGAGCAGAAGGAAATGACAAGCGGTTTTCAGTAAGGTATTCTGTGCAAGCACTGAAATTATCGGTAACAGATAGTTTTGTGATAAGGTAATTTGTAACGAGTAACAAGTAACAAAAGTAAACAAGGTGCAGCAAGGTGGCCCAATCCTTTTTGTAGCAAAGGACAATCCTGGACAAACTCTTATATAAAGGAAAGTGCTCCCGAGGACACATGGGAATTATCGTCAACCTAGTTTTCATCACGCTCATATGATTCGCGTTCGTTACTTTGATAATTTGATATGTGGGTGGACCGGTGCTTGGGTACTGCCCTTCCTTGGACAAGCATCACAATTATGATTAACCCCTCTTGCAAGCATCCGCAACTACAAAAGAAGTATTAAGGTAAATCTAACCATAGCATGAAACATATGGATCCAAATCAGCCCCTTACGAAGCAACGCATAAACTAGGGTTTAAGATTCTGTCACTCTAGGAACCCATCATCTACTTATTACTTCCCAATGCCTTCACCTAGGCCCAAATAATGGTGAAGTGTCATGTAGTTGACCTTCACATGACACCACTAGAGGAAAGACAACATGCATCTCATCAAAATATCGAACGAATACCAAATTCACATGACTACTTATAGCAAGACTTCTCCTATGTCCTCAAGAACAAACGTAACTACTCACAAATCATATTCATGTTCATAATCAGAGGGGTATTAATATGCATAAAGGATCTGAACATATGATCTTCCACCAAATAAACCAACTAGCATCAACTACAAGGAGTAATCAACACTACTAGCAACCCACAGGTACCAATCTGAGGTTTTGAGACAAAGATTGGATACAAGAGATGAAGTAGGGTTTAAGATGAGATGGTGCTGGTGAAGATATTGATGGAGATTGACCCCCTCTCAATAAGAGGATCGATGGTGATGATTTCCCCCTCCCGGAGGGATGCTTCCCCGGCAGAACAGCTCCGCCGGAGCCCTAGATTGTTTCCGCCTTGTGGCGGCGGTGCTTCGTCCCGAAAGCTTGCTTATGATTTTTTTCCAGGGCCAAAGACTTCATATAGCCAAAGATGGGCACCGGAGGCCTGCCAGGGGTCCACGAGACAGGGGGCGCGCCCCCCACCCTCGTGGATGGTGGGTGGCCCCCCTCTGGTGCTTTCTTCACCCAAATTTTTTATATATTCCAAAACTGACTTCTGTGGAGTTTAAGGACTTTTGGAGTTGTGCAGAATAGGTCTCTAATATTTGCTCATTTTCCAGCCTAGAATTCCAGTTGTCGGCATTCTCCCTCTTCGTGCAAACCTTGTAAAATAAGAGAGAATAGACATAAGTATTGTGACATAATGTGTAATAACAGCCCATAATGCAATAAATATCGATATAGAAGCATGATGCAAAATGGACGTATCACCTGGCCGCCCCCGCAGGCTATGGACACGAGGAGGGGAGAAGGCCCCCGCCGCCAGCCGCTGCGGGGGGCTTTGCCCCGACGGCGGCGGGGAAGGGGAGGAGGGGGAGGGCGAGCGGCAGGAGGTGGCGGCGCCATCAACGTCCATTTGTTCTAGCTAAATGTTTTTAAGAATCAATACATGTGTATCATGAATTGTCCGACTTCGACAAATGAACAAAGCAACTAATTGTGTATGAATCGAATACTTCATGAAAATTTGAAAGCGGGCACTTTTGCGTGTCTAGCATACCAAATTAGTGAGAACTTTAAAGGGAAATATTCATATAAGCAAGCGGTAGTGGAGTAGAAACTGCAGGCAATAGTGAGTCTACAATTTGAGAAGCTCTAACACTTGGAGAACATGGAAGAGCTAGCCTTAAGATGGACCAGCTTCGTCCCAGCTAGGAATTCTTCCAGTTAAATAAGGAGTAGAACAAGTACGTCCATATGTCGTGGATCAGTAGAAACACACACCCTAGTTAACTCACCCATTTGAATGTCTTGCAAATTCACTGGTAAATATACCAACATACATATATAGTTATGGTTCTTATGGAAATTGCTTTACCACAGACAACACAACACATACATGCATGGAATGGAAAAGGGGGAAACATGGAACTTGGGGAAAACATAATAAATCAAACTACGAAACAATGTGAAGTTGGTGTTGTAGAGCTTCTTCTTGCCATCCTTCCTCCACTGGTGACACATGGCGTAGGTGTCCACTCCTCCTTCCTGGAATCACCATTCAAAACAATGGTTTAGCAGGAGAAAAAAGATCAAGAAACTCAAGTAACAAGGCATGGATCTTTTGCTGAAGGAAAGTAACAGTGAAACTATATGTGCAGTAGCCAGTAGGACGACTGACATGCGCACCGCAAGGCGGTGCTAATGCATAAGCACAACATGGCCTTGTTGAAGCCGAGAGACCATAGGTCGGCTGCTGTCGTGGAATTGTCACGGCAGATGTCCTAGTGTGAGGACTTAGTCGTGGAGCCATCGTGACGAGATTAGCTTAAAGGTGTTAATCAGGACAAAGGACATGAGGAATTTATACTGGTTCGGCCCCTTGCGGTGAAGGTAAAAGCCTAATCCAGTTGGAGGTGGTATTGCTAGGGTTTCGACGACCAGGGAGCGAATACGCTTAACCTGGCTCTCGATCTGTTGTTTCTTGCCCTAAGCCGCTGCCGGGTCGTCCCCTTATATACACGGGTTGACACCCTGCGGCCTATAGAGTCCCGGCCGGCTCATACAACGTGTCCGGCTCGGCGACATATCTTACATATCTTACATTACAAGTCTATACATACATGGCGGTTTATACTTACGGGCCTTAAGTCGCCGCTGGGCTTGGGCCTCTTACAAGCCTAACTATGAACCTCCATTGGGCTTCATACATGTAAACCGCCCTTGTGGTTGACCCGACCCCTCCTAGATGGGTCATATCTGGTAGTTATATCCCCAACATTAGGCCCCAGGTTGATTTGAACTTGTTCATGTCAATCTTCAACACTTAGGAAAAATCCTTCTACATCTGTTGTGAAAACCTTGTAACCCATAATGACGTCATCTCCAGGAATTTTGGAAACCTGCCACGACGTGACTTTAATGGATCTTTATCTTTAATGTCTTCCCGAAAATTGAGGCATCCAATTAGCTGGATAATCATCATTTGGCTTCCTCATCTTTCATGCCTGCCTGTTGCCCCTTTCCTTATAAATAGGGTCAAACCACCTGATACCTCTATGTCGTATCTATAATTTTTGATTGTTCCATGCCAATATTATACACTTTCATATACTTTTGGCAACTTTTTATACTATTTTTTGGGACTAGCATATTGATCCAGTGCCCAGTGCCAGTTCTTGTTTGTTGCTGTTTTTTGTTTCGCAGTAAATCCATATCAAACAGAGTCCAAATGGGATAAACACGACGGAGATTTTTTTTGGAATATATGTGATTTTTTGGAAGAAGAATCAATGCGAGACGATGCCCGAGGGGGCCACGAGGCAGGGGGGCACGCCCCAGGGGGTCAGGCGTGCCCTGGGCCCTCATGGCCACCCTGTAAGGAGGTTCATGCCCTTCTTTCGCCGCAAGAAAGCTAATATCTGGATATAGATCGTGTTAAAATTTCAGCCCAATCGGAGTTACGGATCTCCGGGAATATAAGAAACGGTGAAAGAGCAGAATCGGAGAACGCAGAAACAGAGAGAGATAGAGAGACAGATCCAATCTCGGAGGGGCTCTCGCCCCTCCCATGCCATGGAGGCCATGGACCAGAGGGGGAAACCCTTATCCCATCTAGGGAGAAGGTCAAGGAAGAAGAAGAAGGATGGGGGCTCTCTCCCCCTCGCTTCCGGTGGCGCCGGAACGCCGCCGGGGGCCATCATCATCACCGCGATCTTCACCAACACCACCGCCATCTTCACCAACATCTCCATCACCTTCCCCCATCTATCTACAGCGGTCCACTCTCCCGAAACCCGCTGTACCCTCTACTTGAACATGGTGCTTTATGCTTCATATTATTATCCCATGATGTGTTGCCATCCTATGATGTCTGAGTAGATTTTCGTTGTCTTATCGGTGGTTGATGAATTGCTATGATTGATTTAATTTGCTTGTGGTTATGTTGCTGTCCTTTGGTGCCCATCATATGAGCTCGCGCGTGGATCACACCATAGGGTTATTTGTATGTTGATAGGACTATGTATTGGAGGGCAAGAGTGACAAAAACTTCAACCTAGCATAGAAATTGATGCATACGGGATTGAAGGGGGACCAATATATGTTAATGCTATGGTTGGGTTTTACCTTAATGAACATTAGTAGTTGCGGATGCTTGCTAATAATTCCAATCATAAGTGCATAGAATTCCAAGTCAGGGATGACATGCTAGCAGTGGCCTCTCCCACATAAAACTTGCTATTGGTCTAGTAAAGTAGTCAATTGCTTAGGGGCAATTTTGCAACACCTACCACCACTTTTCCACACTCGCTATATTTACTTTATTGTTTCTTTATATAAGCAGC